>NC_092877.1:15050695-15168222 GCF_028372415.1 Notamacropus eugenii
GCACAGTGCCTGTCACAGAGTAGATTTGTAATAAATGCTGGTTGATCAGCTGATGAAGGCTAGAAAACACATGGTCTATTAAAAAAAAATTTCTAGCTCAGGAATAAAATAAAAACCCACTTAAATAACCCTTTTACATTATAACATATAGCTCTTAATAGTAACCCTATAGATATATAGGGTATAAAGTACACAAATATTCTGTAAAGGAGGATGGTATTGGATTACATACCCTACTAATTTTATATACTGTGATACAAGACCACATGGATTTCCCAATTAGAAACAAATAGATAGAGACAGATAGGCAGAGACAGAGAGACAGAGACACAAAGAGAGACAGAGACACAGAGACAGAGAAACAAAGGGCTAGAGACACAAAGAAAAAGGGAGGAGAGAGAGAGAGAGAGAGAGAGAGAGAGAGAGAGAGAGAGAGAGAGAGAGAGAGAGAGAGAGAGAGAGAGAGAGAGAGAGAGAGAGAGAGAGAGAAACCACAAATATTGGTTGCTCCTATGTCTGCCAGGCAGGGCGATCCGTGCTTTTTTCTGCTAATGGGCAACCTCAGAAGACCTCCTAAGGGGAGAGTGAATAGCTGCATTGTTCCCTGATGCTCAGTTTTCCAAGAGAAGAGAAGGCACCGAGCCTAAAGACCAGAACCTTCTTAAGATTTTCGTCAAGCTTTGCCTACACTTGTCTGTTCAATTGGCACAGTCCTAGTCATGCTAAACCTCAGCCTTAGCTACCCTGAGCATTGGAGGCACCATCGTACCTGCTGCATGCCAAATTTTTTTAACAGTGGAGTTTTCTTCCCCCACCCCACCACAAATGCATGGCTCTTGGGCACACACGTGCACATGTGCATGCTCACACACAGAGTCACTTTACAAGGGATGAGTTAGTTTTGAATCAAAGGTATCTTTCCCTATTAATAATAGAAAACCTCCTCCTCAATCCACTGGGACCCACTTTCATGATGCCCATTGTTCTGACCAGAGCTGAGCAGAGCAGGGATGAACTATTATGCTCCCCCCAGCCCTCCAATCCAAATACTAAGAGGATAATTTTGTGTCAGTCGTAATGACAATATTACTAAGGATGGCAAGCAGGCAGGCTCTTAACACGGTATGAGAATGGAGATGGTGAATGGAGGTTAATGTGATGGAAGGAGGAGAGGATGCTTTAAGTGTCTGAGGGAAAGGATGTCTTTTTACAAAAACAGTGATGTTGGTGCAGGAAATGTGTGTGGGCGAATCCACTCCATCTGTTCTCTAATTCATTGTTGTATTTTCTAAATAGTTTTCTTCTGAAGAACTTAGACCGTTTCCCCATCAGTCCCTGTGAGGTGCAGAGGGACGGGTATTTTCTTTCTCTTTTCTAGAGAAGAATACTGGGGCTGAGGGAGATAGAAACAACTTGTCAGGGGCAGTGATGGAGACAAAGTATGGAAGCCGGGTCTTCCCCTGACCTGTGGGTACCTACCTACCCTGCTTAAACAGCTTCATCTGTTTTGTATTTATTCTCCATAGGTAACACCTGTCTTGGACCACTCCACCCAACTGCATTCACCGTGCCAGATGAAGGCATCAGAAGGTGGTGGCTGCTCTCTTAGATTCTAGGGATACCCTAGATAACCCCTACCAGGAGGACCTGCTTCTAAAACCATAGCTCACAAGCTCCCACTGTGCACGCTTCCCATTAATGGCATGGTCTTCTTAGTAGTCATATACTAAAAGATTTTCCCCCATAAACTTGGAGTGCATTGCCCCACAAATACGTACCCATGTATGGGAAGAGAGGCTCGAAATTGGAATCCTAAGTTAGTGAGGCGCACGCACGCACACACACACACACACACATAAGACATGGGGGCAAAGCACCCCACACCTCCTCTCACTTCCAAGCCTAGCAATCCTTTAGTTCATCAGGAGCCCTGGGCTGCAGGAGCATCTTGTCTCGGCAGGGTGCGCAGCTAGGTTCCAAGGATCTGTTCCTTTCCCCAGCCAGCTCTCTCCCCTGCTACTAGAAAGCCCATCCTTCAGAGATGCCTCCTAATTTGAGTAACTACCTTTATCTATCTGTGTCCATCTGGAGTGGGTGTCTCTTCCTCGGACACATGAACTTGAGCTGAGGGGTGGAATGTCTCCCTCGGGGGAACTGCTGCCAGACACCATGGCCGATGGGGTAGGGAGAGGAATATCTTCCTCTCTCCCCAGGGAGTCTCATCTATATAGCCCTGTCAAGCTTGGTCTTCCACAGAACTGGGCTCACCCCCTAGGGCTCAGCTATATCCTGCCCTTTAGTGAGGCTACTCCCTTTGATTCTGTTAGAGAAAGATGTTCACACATCCCACAGGGATCAGAGCAGGAGAAATCTTTCCCATTAGTCTATTATCTCCTTAATAGCTTGTGATTATATTCTGGCCTGGAGGTATTGTCAAAGATCTACTGCACACATATCTATATACACACACATATGTGTAATTTGCATTCATACATACACATATATTTAATATCTAAAATTACATATATAAGGTTTGAAATTGAATTAAGACATCTGGAACACCCTGTGTATGTATACATGCACATGGGTTGTATAATATATGAATGTTCAGGTAAACACATACATACGTACATATTGTATACACACATACACACTTATGTGTACATGTTGTCCTTCCAGATAGAAAGTGAGCTCACTGAGAGCAGGGCCTGTTCCATCTTTGTATCTGAATTCTCAAGGTCTGGCACATAGTAGGTTATTTCATAAATGCTTCTTCTTTGGTTAGGGGATTGTTTTTGTCTTCTAGCTCCGTTTTCTTACACCAGGCCTCCTTCGAGAGGGGTGTTTTTGGGCATAAGGGAGTCAAGGGAGAGAGAGAAGGGGAGGGAAAAGAAAAGGAGAGGAGAAGGGAGGGGAGGGAGAAGGGAAGGGCAGGGAGAGGGGAAAGGGGAGGGAAAGGGAAGAGGAAAAAGAAGGGTGAGGGAGGGGGAGAGGAGAGAGGGGAAGGGGGAAAGGGGAGAGGGGAGATGGGGAGAATGGAGAAGAGAGGGGAGCCCTTGAGAAGGTGACTGTGGGGAGCAGGAGGTGTCCAATAACAAGCCTTTATTAAGCCTTTACTATGTGCCAATCACTGTGCCAGGCACTGGGAAAACTAATAAAAGCAGAAAGATGGTCCCTGCCCTCATGGAGCTTATACTGGAAGAAGACGATACACCACAGGGAGCTAAAAAGTGGGAGTGAGGGTACCGCTTGGGGCACCATAGGGAAAGTGCAGGAAAAGAGAACTGTGGGGTTGCTGCCTGGAAAGAATGAAGACATGGGTGGCTTGGCTGGCTTTTTTTTTTTTAATGGAAGCTCTAAATTTAAAATAAAATAAAATAAAAATAAAACGGGGGGTCTGTGACTCGTTGGCCAATCAGAAGGAGGTGCTGCATGGTCACAGGGTACTTCCAGTGTGCAAAGTCTAGGGACAGAAAGGTTTCTGGGGCATTCTAGAGAAAGCCTGGGAGAAGAGTTTGGAAGAAATGAGGACATGGATTGCCCCCGCATCTTCCTTAATGTGGCAGCTCCGAGAGTCAGGTCCCCAGATAGGACCTCATTTCTATTGTGATAAGATCAGGCTAGAAATGTTAAGTTAGGGAAAGGTCCTTCATTCACAGAAATGCCAAGCAAGGAAAAGGGGCAGAGGAAGGACTTATTAAAAAGAAAGATCTAGGAAACTCTCCCCACGACACCTCTTCCTGCTCTTAACATTGGATTCTGTAACTATTTGGTCCTGGCAGTGATGGGGAAAGCAGGGGACAAAGAGAGCAGGGAATATTGTTTTCCCCATCTTGGTGACACTCAAAAATGTCCCAGCCAATGGCAGTTGAGAGTCCACACCCCAGCCCACTATTTTTCCATTCTATGACAATAGCTTCCATTTTGGACCAACAAAATACAAAAGAATGCATTTACATGGTTCAGTTCAATTCAATCCAACAAGCATTTGAACACTTACTATGGGCCAGGTGCCAGAGGAGCTGGTTGGGGATGCAGGTTGCAAGTATTTGGGAAACTATGATAGCCATGAAAATAAATACTAGTGGGGGCTGGTAAAGAAATCAGGGTGGAAGTAAAAAAAAATCCCACACTGGATCTAAGAGAGCTGCAGAGCCTTATGTGAGTAAATTCATGCAATGGGAGTGAGATAGTGGTGATAGCTTGAGGGAAGGTGAGAAGACAAGGCAAGATGTGGACAGGGGTTGGGGCCAATGCAAAATGAATCATGGAATTTATCTTCAAGCCTGGACAGCAAAACCCTCATTCTGAAGAAGCTGCCCTCCATCATGACATTAATGATTAAGAGCAAGAAGGGTTTTGAGATATCATTGAACACAATGCCTTCATTTTGCATTGTGCCTCATGCCCAGACTTTGCTTTCTTATTTTTGAGTTATTATTTAGAGGTAGGTAGGTGGTACGGTGGACAGAGTGCTAACTAGACTTGGAGTCAAAAAGTTCTTATTCAGTTGTTTTTCAGTTGTGTCTGACTCTTTGTGACCCTATTTGAGGTTTTTTTGGTAAAGATACTAGAGTGGTTTGCCGTTTCCTTCTTGAGCTCATTTTACAGATGAGGAAACTGAGGCAAACAGAGTGAAATAATTTGCCCAGGGTCACATAGCTAGGAAGTGTCTAAGATTGAATTTGAACTCATGAAGGTGAGTCTTCTTAACTCCAGACCTGGCACCCTATCGACTATGCCACTTAGAATACCTGAAATCAAATCATGACTCAGACACTGATTGTCAGTGAGACTGTAGTGGTTATTTAGCCTCTATCTACCTCAATTTCCTCAACTGTAAAAGATAGCTATTAATAGCACCAATTTGCCAGGATTTATTTATTTATTTATTTTTAGTTTTCAATATTCACATTCCACAAAATTTTGAGATCTAAATTTTCTCCCCATCTCTCCTCTCCCCTGACCCCATAATGCCTTGCATTCTGATTACCTCTTCCTTCAATATGCCCTCCTTTCTATCATGCCCCTCCCTTCCCTTATCCCCATCTTCTCTCTTGTAGAGCAAAATAGATTTCTATAGCCCATTAGCAATATTTCTTATTTCCCAGTTACATGCAAAAACAATTCTTCACATTTGTTCCTAAAACCCTGAGTTCCAACTTCTTTCCCTTCCTCCCTCCCCACCCATTCGCACTGAGAAGGCAAGCAATTCAACACAAGCCATACATGTGTAGTTTTGCAAAACATTTCCAAAATAGTCACATTGTGTAAGATTAACTACATTTCCCTCCATCCTATCCTGCCCCCCATTTATTCTATTCTCTCATTTGACCTTGTCCCTTCCCAAAAGTATTTACTTCTAATTACTTCCTCCTCCCATTTGCCCTCCCTTCTATTATTCCTCTCATCCCACTTGTCCTCCTCTCCCCTATTTTCCTGTAGTGTAAGATAGATTTTCATACCAAATTGAGTGTGCATGTTATTCCCTTCTTAAGCCAAATGTGATGTAAGCTTCACTTTTTCTCTCTTACCTTCTTCCTTTTCCCCTCTATTGAAAATTTTTTCTTGCCTCTTTTATGAGAGATAATTTGACCTATTTCATTTCTCCCTTTCTCCTCCCAATATATTCCTCTCTCACCCCTTAATTTTATTTTTTTAGATATAATCCCTTCTTATTCAACTCCTCTTATCTCTCTATCTACATATGTGTTTGTGTTTGTGTTTGTGTGTGTGTGTGTGTGTGTGTGTGTGTGTAGAGTCCCTTATGATTTCTCTTTCCTGTTTACCTTTTCATACTTCTCTTGATTTTTGTGTTTGAAAGTTAAATTTTCTATTCAGTTCTGGTCTTTTCGTCAAGAATGCGTGAAAGTCCTCTATTTCATTGAATGATCATTTTTTCCCCTAAAGTATTATACTTAGTTTTGCTGGGTAGGTAATTCTTGGTTTTAATTCTAGTTCCTTTGACTTCTGGAATATCATTTTCCAAGCCCTTCAATCCCTTAATGTAGAAGCTGCTAGACCTTGTGTTATCCTGATTGTATTTTCACAATATTAAAATCATTTCTTTCTAGCTGCTTGCAATATTTTCTCCTTAACTTGGGAACTCTGGAATTTGGATACAATATTCCTAGGAGTTTCTCTTTTTGGATGTCTTTCAGGAGGTGATCAGTGGATTCTTTCAATATTTATTTTGCCCTCTGGTTCTAGAATATCAGGGCAGTTTTGCTTGATAATTTCACGAAAGATGATGTCTAGGCTCTTTTTTTTTTATCATGACTTTCAGGTAGTCCCATAATTTTTAAATTGCCTCTCCTGGATCGGTTTTTGAGGTCAGTTGTTTTTCCAATCAGATATTTCACATTATCTTCCATTTTTTCATTCTTTTGGTTTTGTTTTGTAATTTCTTGGTTTCTCATAAAGTCATTAGCCTCCATCTGCTCCATTCTAATTTTTAAAAAATTATTTTCTTCAGTGAGCTTTTGAACCTCCTTTTTCCATTTGGCTAATTCTGCTTCTTAAAGCCTTCTTCTCCTCATTGGCTTTTTGGACTTCTTTTGTCAATTGAGTTAGCCTATTTTTAAAGGTGTTATTTTCTTCAGCATTTTTTGGGGTCTCCTTTAGCAAGGTGTTAAGTCACTTTTCATGATTTTCTTGCATTGCTCTCATTTCTCTTCCCAATTTTTCCTCCACCTTTCTTACCTGATTTTCAAAATTCTTTTTGAGCTCTTCCATGGCCTGAGACCATTGCATATTTATTTTGGAGGTTTTGGATGCAGAGGCCTCTAGGTGTATGCATTATTCTTCCTCATCCAAAAGGATGGAAGAAAATACCTGTTCACCAAGAAAGTAATCTTTCATGATCTTATTTTTTTTCCCTTTTTTTGGGCATTTTCCCAGCCAGTTACATGACTTTTGAGTCCTTTGTCAAGAGGAGGGTATACTCTAGGGAGTATACTCTGGGGAGGAACTCTGAGTTCCTCCAAGGTGGCACAATCAAGGGAGAGGAGTTAACTCCTCTTTTGGCCTGCGCACTAGTCTGGGAGCAACCAAAATCTTTTCTGCCCAGAATCTACGAATAGTAGTAGAAGTCCCTCTCCACAAGTGCCTCCAGTTCCACTGAGCTAGTGCTCCTCCTCCTCACCCCAGGATCTGACTAGGGCTGAGATTCAGATCAGCTGCTCAATTGCCTCAGTGGCTTTAGGCAGAAGGTTCCAGAAATGGATGCTACTGCTGCTGTGGCTACTGCTGGTGGTCCAGATCACGCTCCCCTCTCCTGGGTGAAGGAGCCCTCCTACTGACCTTTGAAGCTGTCTGTGGCATTTGTAGTTTGAGTGATCTGGGCACTGCTGTTTCCCATGGCTCCCTGAAACCTGTTCAGGGTCCTGTCCCTGTTGTGCCATGTGGGCCATGGTGGGCTGCGTTTTGCTCTGCACCTGGTGCAATAGACCCTTCCTATCAGCCTTCCAGGCTGTCCTGGGCTGGAAATCGCCTTCCCTCTGTCATTTTGTGGCTTCTGTTGCTCTAGAATTTGTTTAGGGTCATTTTTTACAGGTATTTTATGGGCTATATGGGTGAGCTTCTACAGGTCCATCTTTCTGCTCTGTCATCTTGGCTCTGCCCCCTCCCAGGATTATTATGAAAAGTAAAATGAGCTAACATTTTAAAAGTACTTTGGAAGTCTTAAAGTTCTATTTAAATGGGAGCTTTTATATCATCATTATCATCACTGATATCAACCTCTGGGCTTAAAGGTGCAATGATGATTCAAGGAGGAAAAAGGCAGATTTGCATACTTCCTTTCACTGAGAATCTAGGGCAACAGGCTCTGGGAGTAGGGCAGGAAGTCCTTTTTGACAAGGGATGGTGTGTACCTGACCAACCAATTAGGTGTCCTTTTCCTTCTATCGCCCAGGAGACTGAAACTTCCTGTTCACCACGCAGGGAACTGAGGCTATCAGAGGCTGCCACTGGATTGAGTCTCTTACATGTATGAGGTAGAGCAGAATGACAGGAACTCTGGGTTATGGTTGTTGGAGACCTTCCTGTGCAGGTAATCCAGATGCTGCAGCTGAGATAGAGCCTGGAATACGAGTAAGAGAGGACCCCAGGTCCTGAACCTTGGAGCTGTTGAGTGAGCAAGGTGTGTAGTACCATCTCTGCTCAATGTTGTTGCCCTTTCTTTCCCTCAGCACAGTCCCTGGTATAATATCAGGGTCATAGACATGTGCTTTCCAATTTTTCTTCTGAGATTTATGGGTGCAGTTGGTTCCCACCAAATCTGAAGAATGGGGAGGGCAAAAGGGGATGATATTTTTGGCATGTGGCTAGAGGCAAATGGTTCTGAGTGGGAGCACTCAGCCTTACCCCCTTCCATCTTCTCCATGTTCGATAAACTATGTGGCCATTAGATTTTGAGCATTTGAGTCCTAGTCAACAAGTCAAGTCAACAACCATTCGTTAAAAATGCCAGGCACCTTCCTAAAGGCTGGCAATGCAAATACTAGCAGTAAAAAAAGACAATTCCAATGCTCTGGGAGTTTACATTTTAATAGGGTAAAGCAACTCTTAAAAGGAATCTGGAAGGGAGGAGACCGAGAACAAGAAAGGATGGCAGAAAAGGTGTGGAGAGTCCAGATGAGCAAACTGAAGCCCAGCGAGGCTGAACAACCCGATGTCACCCAGGCAGAACTGGTTGGCATCCTCCACTCCCTTGTTCTTTGATTTCAAATCCAGTTTTCTCCCAGCCTGGGAGATTTCTGGGCTCATGCTGGCCTTCCGGAACCACAGATCCCAAGCTCTTTGAGGTATATTTGTGGAAACCTTTACTGTTCTTGGCTGCTCAGTCTCTTCTTTGAATTAGCACAAAGCCCCCCTTCTGCTGCTGTTTTAACTTTTGCCATCTCCACAGGGTGCAAAGTAAGATTCTCAGGTTCATTTTCCTCTTGGCTTTTCTTCTCATTCTGGGATCCGAGAGCCCACCCCCATGCTGAGGTATTGAAGTTTTCACAGTTACAGAGGCTAGAGACGAAGCCAAAAATGCCTCCTTCTGACAACTTGAAAGCATTCCTGAAAACATCTTTATTTTCATAGGGTTTGTCTTTTTCAAAGTCCACATTGAATAGGAATTAAAACTGGTCCATTGCCTAAATCAAACCCACTCTTTAAGCCCCAATTTTTCCATACAACATTCATTCCCTGCCTTCATTAATACTCCTCTCCTTGGACCTCTGGAAGCAGTATGTCTGCACTAAATAGCCAATCACATGTATTGTTGTTCAGTTATTTTCAGCCATGCCCAATTCTCCATGACTCCATTTTTGGGGTTTTCTTGGCAAAGATAATGGAGTGGTTTGCTATCCACTTTTCCAGTTCATTTTACAGATAAGGAAACTGAGGCAAACAAGTTGAAGTGACTTGCCCAGAGTCACACAGCTAGGAAGTATCTGAGGTCAGATTTCAATTCATGAAGATGAGTCTTTCTGATTCCAAGGCTAGTGCTCTACCAACTGCACCACCTAGCTGCCCCGTAATCACATATATATGCACACATATATATACACATATGTATACATATATATGTATATTTTCAAACACATTTGTGTTTACTTTACAGCTATAGATAAATATGTAGTAAGAGTTAGCTGTTTATATTTATATATGTATATATAAATTTCTATAGTTATACATTTATTTATACAAATTTGTGGTGCTATATAGTTGTAGATAAATAGATGGGTAGATTGGAAGAGAGATAGATAGTTGGATGGCTTAAAAGACAGACTGATAGGTATAGTAAGGTAGATAGATGACAGATAAAGAGTGAAGGGGAGAGAGAGGTGGTGGATGGATTGAGAGAGACTGAAAGATAAAGGTAGGTGAAAAGATGCTAGAAATGGGTGAATAGATTTATGAATCAATAGATGGATGGATGGATGGATGGATGGATGGATGGATGGATGGATGGATGGAGAAATACATATAGGAAGGTAGATGACAGAGAGACAATGAAAGCTAGGTATAGGTAGGCAGATGATAGATAGATGGCAAGATAGACATTATCCTATATTGTTTGCTGACTTTCATACGCCTGTTTAGGTTGTAAGCTCAGTAAGGCAAGGCCTGGTAGCATCACCGGCTCCCTGTTGCGAGGTTGCTCAGGGGTCTTCTAGGTCTCCGTGCAACATGCTTCTCAGGTGGATCAGCCTCCATTTGAATACTTTCAGTAAAGAAGAAATGACTCCCTTCTGGGATAACCAGTTCCACTGGTACGTGGTTCCAATTTCACATGGTTCCTATGGTCAAGAAGTTGGCCTGAACTCTGCCTCGCACTATGAGTTTTCCACTCCTTCCTCATAGTTCTTGACCTCTGAAGCCAAGATGAACCAATCTAACCCTTATGTCAAAAATAACCCTTGAGCTGCTTGAAGATAGATATTGTGTTTCCCCCAATTCTTCTCTCCTCTAGGCCAAGTGTTGTTGAGAGGTCTAGATAGTCCTTGAGGATCCTCTGATTTTGGCCAAAACCAAGCTCTTGGTATTTTGTTCTGGAGTCTACTTTTTTTTAGTTTCCTCACTTATTTTGGATCAGAGAAGCAAAAGAATTCCTGATGCCCAGTTTCCAAATGAGGAAACTGAGGCCAAATGACTTGAGACTCACCCAAAGTCACATAGATTATAAATGTCACAAAAGGGTTTGGAACCCAGAGCCAGTGTTTGTTTGGGACACCACACTGTCTGTCCCTCCTAGAATCTGATATCAAAAGTGTAAGCATAGCTAGAACAGCACTTTAGAAAAGAACGACTGGCTGCTCTAGTTGGCCAGATGCCCAGATTACCTCCAGTTTGGGTTTCTCCTCTGTCCCTCTTCTCTTGTCTCCTGCTGTAGTTGGCAAGCACCTTTCCCTCAGTTGCCTTACTTCTCACCTTACTCCTCAGGGTGAACAGATTGGAGGGACCCTTTGCTATGATGTATCCAGGTGATGCTTCTTATCTGATGAGAAAAATTGTGGGGCTGCTCAGGAAGAGATGGAGCAAATAAACCTCCTGCCCCTCTGCCTCAGCCCTTCCTCCATCCTGCCCCCTTCCCCAGCCTCTTTGGGGGCCAGATGGCTATGCGCCTCTGGCTCTGGTTCTAGCTCTGGCTCCAGGCGGTGGGTGCACGAGCCAGCGGTGTGTCTGATTAACAAGAGGGGCTGCCAGATGCAGCTTATCTCGAGGGCACACAAAGGCATGGGGTAAGCAGCCATGCAAAGCTGGGCATTATTCACCCTCAGCGCGGGGCTACTGGAAAACAAACCATTTGTCATGTCTAGCAGAAAGACCACTGGGAGGGGTATGGCAATATGGCAAATAAGAAATCCAGCAGTAAGCCTGGGAGATGTGCTCCTGGGATGGTGGGAAGAGGCCTTTCTCTGTGGCTCACCAAAGCTCCCAAAGGCATGGACCCCTGCTTCATAGATACAGAGCTGGAAAGGACTTCAGAGGCCAGCCAGTGCAAACCCCTCATTTTGCAGCTAGGGAAACTGAGGCCTAGAGTGGTAAAGTCATTTGTCCAGGATCACACAACTAGTAAGTGCTGGAGGTAGGATATAAACCCAGATTTTCCTGACTCCAAATCTGGTGTCCCAGCTGCAAAGTCACGGATACTTAAACCAGTGTCTGAGACTAAGTTTTTTTTAAAAAAAATTTTAATAACTATATTTTAATTCAATTGGTTTTCCTTATAATCCTACATATTTTATTTTATTAATTTAATTAAAAACATTCTGGAAAAACAATAAAATAAAGAAAAAATTAAAACCATTATTCTAAAAAGGGGTCCACCTGACTGTCAACAAGGTCCAGGACACAGAAAAAGTTAAGAACCCATCATGCTTTGCTCCAGAACTCAGGGGAAAGCCAGCTCTGGAGATGGGTAGTGGGAAGGGCCTCTGTTCTGTTAATGGTGTTGAATAAGTACCTCAAGCATCACGAGGTGTCAGCGATAAATCTCGGCTAAACTCGTCTAATTAGGACATGAAATAGAAATGCTCTATATGCTGAGACAGTCGTAATGCAAACAGCACATCTGCATGCTGCCAACTTGTGCCAAACATCAATGCCTTCCTCTCTTTTGGCCTGCAGTGAGGGCAGCAGCAAGGCAGAAAGGACATAAAGACCGAACCCAGCTCAGGCCCCCTGACCTATAAGGAATTTGGAACGGGGGATGGCAGTAGGCTTCGGACATGGAAAAGAGGCCAGGGCACCATGGGCTAGGTTGGGCAATGATGGGTTCTCTGTCCAGTTGGCAATATTGTTAATTCAATCACATTTCTTTCTTTTCCCTTTGTCTCTGGCATTCTGGACCCTGGACTGGCATCATTTGTGGGGGAAGGATGGTTGAGACACTTTTCCAAAAGGAGAATTGTCATTATTATTGGTTATAATAAGGGTGTTTAAGGGCTTGCAAGAGACAGATCTGGCCTGCTGCCACAGCTGTCTGCACCAGGCAGCTCCACGCGGTGTTCTGTGGGCCAAAGGGTTGCCTGAGGGAGTGGAAGATTTGTGTTCTTCTCTGGAAAGTACACATGGCTTGGTCCTTTCTTTCGATGTGCATTGCCAAGAACAAGCTGTTTGGTGGTGATAGGTTATGCTCCGTAACTCAGATGACCATGAGAGATCCCTCAAAGGAATGGATCAAGATGGCATTCTCAAGTAGAAATCTTAGTCATTTATGAAGAAAGCCAGGGTGAGAGCCAGTGAGTCACTGCCCCTTAGAATATTATGTGATTGTTGCCATATTCACAGAAAAACACAGCAGAGGCACCACCGAGTTCAAGGTCACACAGATCTGGGACCAGAGGGCCAAATACCAGGGCTGTCTTTGGGATCATGGAATCACTGATTTAGAGCTGAAAAGGACCTTAGAGGCCATTGGGGCCAATTCCGTCATTTTATGTATGAGGAAACTGAGACACAAAAATATAAAGTGACTTGTCCAGGTTCACACAGCTAGTAAATATTAAAGCAAAATCTGAACCCAGGTCTTTAGAAAGCTAAATCTTCCCATTCCATCCAAGGACAATTTCATACATAGAATAATATAACACAATCACAACTTGCATTTATTAAGTACCTTCTATTTACAGAACACTGCATTGGGAGAGATGCAAAATTTAGAGATGACACAGAGCCTTCTCTCAAGGATCTATCTGTCTAATAAAGGATTGTGTCTCTGAACTCCCTCCCACAACCCAATCCAATCCAATAAACCTTCTTTAAGTACCTAGTGCATGGAAGGCTCCATGTTAGTCTAAGGATAAAAAGACATAATAAAAAACAGGCCCTATGCCCATTCTACTTCTTTTCTAGCATCTGTTTAGCATCTAATGGATTTCAAAGTTTTGTCACATTTGCCATCTCATTGATAACAGCCCTGGAAGGTAGACTGGCATCGTTCCCATTTGATAGATCAGGACATGGAGGCTTAGCATGCTGACCATTCAGGGGTAGAGTCAAGAGAGAACACAGATTTTCAGGTACCTAAATCCCCGGTTCATTTCACCATTATCATTTGTTCCGACCATGGATAAGTCATTTAACATAAGTTGTTAACTTGCATTCCTCAGTTTCCCCATTTGTAAACAGAATAATAATCCCGGCATCATTTACCTCCCAGGGCTGCTGTGAGAAGCAGTAATTATTCTAAGAACTGGCATTTACATAGCACTTCCAGGTTTGCAGAGATAATAGGCAGTCAGTGGATGGACCTGGAGTCAGGAATATTTGAGTTCAAATCCAGTGTCAGACACTTGCTGGCTGTATTCCTCTGGGCAAGTCACATAACCTCTGACTGTCTCAGTTTCCTCATCTGTAACCTGGGGATAATAACAGCATCTGCCTACCTCACTGGGTTTTTATCAGGCTCAAATCTCTGTCAGACACTTTGCACCATATAAAGTTAGCTATGATTATTATGAATGCTATGAATGCCATTCAACTGGGTTGAATGTCACAGGTCCAGCCCAGTTCAGGAGACTCTGCAGACCCAGCATTCTATGGGTGCATGGCCTTCAGAGCTATCAGTCAGGCAGTAGAGGAAAGAGTGCATAGAAATAGAAAAGACCCTAGGGATCATCTAAGCCAGCTCCCTCTTTTGAGTAATGAGGAAACTGAGACCTAGAGAAGAGAAACGACCACCATTTGGTTAAACAGGCATTTTAAAACATCTAACGCAATTTAAGCACAAGACAACTTCAACTCTTTTTTTACAATGAAATTTGCCACAGTTGTGTATAAAAGTGGTGTCAGGTGGAGGCTGCTTCAGCCTCATGGTTTCCCCCGATTCTAAAGTCGTGGTCCTTGAGCATTCTTAGAGGATAAGTGCTGAGGATTGAAAGACAAAAGCAAATAAAACCAAAATAAAACCTGGTCCTGCCTTCAAGAAGCTTACCTTCTAGTGAGGAAAATCCAACAGCTACACAGAGAAACAGACATAAAGTCATTTCAAGAGGGAGAAAGCCCCCAAATCTAGGTTCAGTGGACAAGAAGGCCAAGAGGGTGAACTGGAATTCAAACCTGGGTCCTCTTCAAATTCATTGTTCTTCAGAGGTCTCCAGTTCACATGGAGGAGGGTCTACCTTTCTCCAAGAACACAGAAAATAAGTCAAAACTCACAACTTTGTGCCTTGCTGGTGCCAAAGGTCTCTGATATTCTGGTATAGATTTCAGAAGCCTACAAGCTCTCCACTTACATTATTAGGTTTCAAAAAAAAGCCATTACCCCAGGGGCTGCATGAATCTAATCATACTAACTGCTTGTGACTTAACTGTGATTAATGAACTGTGGGGCCAGCCAGAGCACTTGGAATGATTGAGACTGTCAGAAGAAATTAGGCCAGACACCTGTCACATCTCTCCGCCCTTTCCCAACTCCACTTAAGTTCGAAGCAGAACATATTTTGGACACTAGTAGAATAATTTGGATCATTAATCTCATTTTATTCTTTCTTTACCTTTTGCAGGTTGGACAGTTCTCCTCCCTAAGGCTGTCTTCAATTTGGAAAAGAAGCTGCTAAATCTGGTGTCATTTTCTACTCCTGGCCTTTGGAATGCTTGCCCCCCATAAGATGATTCATAGTCTTCCAGGTCCCCTGAGCACCATAGAGGAGTCCCCTCCCCTCTTCCCTCTGCCTTAAAAAAGGATGAGTCCTTTCCAAAAGGCAGGCCTGGCACTGGAGAGGCAAGATGGAGGAGAGTCTTGAGGCTAGATGCACTGAGGCTCACTGATGACTTCCAAGTCCTTGGCTTGCCCAAGGATACAGAGGAGCCGAGCAAGCCTGAGACATCTGGTAGTCCCCTGCTCCTTCTGGAGATGTGGAGAGTGGGTTTGTTCTTCTGACAATGCAGTTCAGCACCTGCTTTTCCACCTAGAGACTTGGAGAGTTCCCTGGTACACTAGGAGATTAAGAGACTTGCTCAGGGTCACACTGCTCAGATAGGTCCTGCTCTATCCACTATTATAAATATCTTTCATGTATAATATTGTGTGACAGTTTCATTAAAGAATTATAAAACCAAACACTCTGTGCCATCTGAGCTAGGTGGAGAAGTGGATAGATTGCTGGCCCAGAAGGACCTGAGTTCAAATCCAGCCTCAGACATTTACTAGCTGTGTCACCCTGGGCAAGTCACGTAACCTTGATTGCCTCAGTTTTCTCATCCATAAAATGATCTGGAGAAGGAAATGGCTAACAACTCCAGTATCTCTGCCAAGGAAACCCCAAATGCGATCACAGAGAGTCGGACAGGACTAAAATGATTGAGTAACAAAGGGAGCAATCAGTCGACTTCTGGGAATGAGAAAGCATTTTAGTTGGGCTTCTTTTCCCATTGTCCACCTTCCAGCTGGATCCTGGCACATAGTAGGCACTTAATAAATGCTTGCTGATTAAACAATTCAACAAATGCATGAATGAAATCAAATCATTAGGAGAAATACCAAGTAGAGTCCAGAAGGATTGGTGCCCAGGATGCTAAGAAAAGCTCAAGAAATGGAGGAAGGAAGGGAAAGGAAGAAGCATTTATTAAATACCCACTGTGTGCTAGGCACTTGCTAAGCAAATTATAATATTATCTCATTGGATTCTCACAACAATCCTGCAAGGTAGGTACTGTTGTCATCTCCATTTTATAGCTGAGGAAACTGAGGCAGGCAGCGGTTAAATGACTTGTTCAGGGTCCTACAGCTAGTAAGTGTCTGAGATCAAAATTGAACTCAGGTGTTCCAAATTCCATACCCTGCACTCTACTCAGTGTGCCACCTAGGTGCTTCTAATAAAAGATACATGGTATATAGAGGGATAGATGAATGGATGATGGATGGATAAGAATGGATTAATTTATTGATGGATAGTTACGTAAATAGATATATAGGCAAACATATATAGATAGATGATACACAGAGATATATATAGATAAACAGACAAATATGTAGATAAATAGATTGATGTATGAACAGATAGATATGTAGTTAAAGATAGAAAAGTAAATAGATAAGTAGATAAATGGAAATATAGATGGATGAATAGATGATAGAGAAAAAGATAGCTATAGATGGATAGTTGGATAGATAGATGATGGAGGTAGAATAATGGATGGATAGAGATAGAATAATGGACATACAGAACATCTATTAAGCACTTACTGTATGCCAGGCACTGGGCTAAGTGCTGGGGATAGGAATTCAAGCAAATGAAGAAGACCATTCCCTTAAGGTGCTTACTTTCTAATGGGGGAAGATGGCACATAAAGTAGGAGACTCTTCCACGGTGGAGAAGGGGGCTGGTGGGGAAGGGGAAAAATCTGAAGAGGGTCTTGGTGCTAGGTAGGCCTTAAGAATCACAACACATTCACAAACTCAGTGACTGTGACTCAAGAAACAAACCATGGGACACCCCACAACCATGTAAGGTTTACAACAAGGGACCCAGGCTTGAACCTTGGTCTAAGGAGACCCGACAAGCAATCAGTAAGTCAGTCCATTGACCAACATAGATCTATTAAGTGCCTACCATGTGAGTGGCACTGGGCTAGTTGCTGGAGATTCAGATAAAAGTGTGACACAGTCTTGGGGGGATAAAGGATGTTTTAAGACAAACACAAGAAACATAAAACAAAATGCAATTTGGAGAGTGCAGGTGAACTACACTAGATCCCTTCCATCAGCACGTAGTGCCTGGCAACTAGTAGGTGCTCAAGAAATGCTTGTTGATTGATTGAGTGTCTCCCCTGAGGAGCTTGCTCTCTCCCCAGGGTACAGACAGAGGGAACATCCTGGCTGAGGGAGGAGCCCACCAGCCCACCCAGGGCCATAACCCTGCCTCCATCTCCCACTCTTCACTCACCCTAGCCGACAAAACACTCCCATCAGTAGCACCAGCAGCCTTCTTCCTCACTCTAATTGCAGTGTGGTTTGCGTTTATCAAGAAAACAGTGGGGATTCTAAATTAAATTCCAACATGTAATTTATTTTTTCAAGATACAAGGCATGTCTGGAAGCTGTCGACTCCCATCTCCTCTTGGGGAGGCCAAATGACCCAGATGGGGCTTGTGACCTGTGGCCCACTCCAGGCTCCAAGACTATCTATGGTGGGGATTTTCTCATGTTTTCACTTCGCCAGAGGCCTCTGGGATGCAGTGGGAGAGGGCTGGATTTATGGTTGGATGACCCAGGTGCAAATCCTGACCCTGCCATCTACTAGCGATGGGACATTGAGCATATCAACTCACTTCTCAGTGCCTCATTTTTTTACCTGTAAAATGAGAAGGAGCTTTCTCACAGGAAAATGAACAGCTCCAAGAGGTAGTACTCCCACTCCCTTGCCCTTATCGGGATGGATAAAAATAGCGCATTTACAGAGCGCTTTAAGATTTTCAAGGTACTTAAAAAATATTCTCTCGTTTGAGCCATACAACAGCCTTGGGAGATAGGTGCTATTATTATCCTCATTTTTACAGATGAGGAAACTGAGATTGGGAGAGGACAATAATAATGAAAATCGTTATCATTTAATAGCTCTTACCACATGCCAGGCACTGTGCTGAGTGCTTTACAGTTATTATCTTACTTGATCTTCATACTGACCTTGGGAAGTAGGGGCTAATGTTATCCCCACTTTACAGTTGAGGAAGAAGTAGGGGCTAATGTTATCCCCACTTTACAGTTGAGGAAGAAGTAGGGGCTAATGTTATCCCCACTTTACAGTTGAGGAAGCTGAGGCAAATCACTTAAACGTTGTTCAGTTGTCTCAGACTGTGACCCTATTTGGAGTTTTCTTGGCAAAGACATTGGAGTGGTTGGCCATTTCCTTCTCTAGCTCATTTTACAGATGGGGAAACTGAGGCAAAGAGGGTTAAGTGACTTGCCCATGGTCACACAGTTGGTAAGTGTCTGAAGCTGGATTTGAATTCAGGTCTTCCTGACTCTAACTCATAGCATTCTTGTCTACCGTGTCCACCGAGTTGTACAATAGCATGATTAGATGAATTCAGAAATGGTTGAGGGACTGGACTTGCAGGATGATACTTAGAGGTAGAAGGGATGGTGGAGGCCATCTGGCCTAACATCTCCCCCCCTCCACTTTTTTAAACAGATGATCTGGAACATTGCTTCCACCTCTAAGTGTGAAGTATAGTGAGAAAAGGTGATGGACCTGAGACTGAAGCAAACCAGGGCCAGCCAAGGCTGGCTTCCAGGGCTCTGGCCTTGGGTTGCTTGGGTTTGAGGCCTTTGTCATTACTCATTGTGTCATCTTCTCCCAGAGTGCACCTTGATGACAAATGAACCCAGATGGAGAGGAAGGAGAGGTCACAGGAATTTGATTTGGGAGAGAACTGTCCAGTCAGCACCATATGGCTGAGAGCAGCTCCTTATTAGAGCTCCAATCAATAACCCAACCTCTCAGCCATGTTGATGTCAACAGGGCCCCCCAACCATCCCTCTGACTGGAAACACACACACACACACACACACACACACACACACACAGACATGCTCCCTGGCATCTTCTGTCAATTCCACCTCTCGCCTCCTGATGTCTATGACTGAAAGCCCCCCCCCGCCTTCCACCCCCAAAGGTTTTGGGTACCAAAACTAATCTAAAGCTTTCAAAGAGTAGAAAGCAATTAAATTATGATGCTAAGCAGATAAGAGGCTACTACTTGCCCTATGTATTGTTAGCATGGGATTAGAGGCTGTGAGTATCAGGTCTCCAGACAGCCTCTCTCCTTGGTGGCTGTACTATGTGCTGCGTTCTTTTCAGGAGCCTAACTTGTTGCTATTAGCAAAGAAGCTGTTATGCCTAGGTTTATTCTTTTCAGAATATCTGAAGGAAGTCTGATTCTTTGTGATCCTATTTGGGTTTTTTGTGTTTTTGGCAAAAATACTAGAGTGATTTTCCATTTCCTTCTCTAGCTCACTTTACAGAGGAGAAAACTGAGTCAAACAAGGTTAAGTGACTTGTCCATTGTCACACAGCCAGCAAGTGCCTGCGGTAAGATTTGAATTCAGGTCTTCCAGACTCCAGACCTGGCACAGTACCATTGTGCCACCTAGCTGCCCCACAAGGCAGGTGGGGGAAGTGGGACAGGCTAGGATGCTGAGGTCCTTTCTGCTTCTGTGATTCTGAGGATACCTGTGCCATCTTCTCCCTCTCCAATTGAGAAGACACTTCTATCCATACATGGGTGGGACTAGATGACCCCACTCTGAGATTAAAGACTAGAAGGTCTGCCTTCATCTTAAGGATTTAATATGGAAAGTTCATGCTTGGTCATTAAGTCAGAAGAGACCACATACATGGTTCCTGGAAAGGACCTCGGAGGTCATGTAGTCCAACTTCCTCTATTTTGTTTTTACAGATTAGGAAACTGAGGTCCCTGGAGTTTAAATGATTTGCCTAAGCTCATATACAGATAAGTAAGGGTTAACTGATCAACAAGCATTTGTGAAGCACCTACTATGTGGAAGACACTATGGATGCAAAGACAAAAACAAAAATGAACGTCTTTGACATTCTTTGAGGGAGGACAACATGCACATATATAACTGGATGCAAAATACATACAAAGTTAATGCAAGCTCTTTGTGGGGTTGTGAGAGAGGCACTTATGGGATGAGAGAAGCCTCATGGAGGAGGTGGCCCTTAGCTAATCTTGTACAGAAGGAACCTGTGCAAAGGTAAGGAGGTGGGAGAGGGCTGTTGTGTCAAAATTAACAATGCCACTGTGGCTGGAACTGACATGCCTGCCCGCCCCCCATCCTACTTCTAACCCCAGTTCTGCCCTATGTGGGACTGGGGATAGAGCAATGGACCGAGAGTCAGGAAGACCTGAGTTCAGATCCAGCCTCAGTCACTTCCTAGCTGTGTGACCTTGGACAAGTCATTGTCTGCCTCAGTTTCCTCATCTATAAAACTGGGATAATAACAGCACCTAACTCCCAGGGTTGTTGTGACGATCAAACACTTGTAAAGTGCTTTGTGATTCTTAAAGTGCTATCTACATGCTAGCTGTTATTGCTATTATCAGTGCTATACTGTACACCAGGAAAATTCTATATAACTATAAGCTTCTTAGGATTACTGACTTACTTTAGTTACATGGCCTAATAGATAAAGTACTGGACTTGGAGTCACAAAGATTTGGATTCAAATCTAGCCTCAGATATTCACTAGCTGTGTGACCCTGGGCAAGTCCCTTAGCCTTTGTTTACCTGAGTTTCCTCATCTGTAAAATGGGGATGATAACGGTAACTTCCTCTCAGGATAGTTGTGAAGGTCAAATGGCACATGCCCAGCACTTTGCTGGTCACTACTGCTGACTGTTAGTGCCAGAAGGGACCCTTGGAGGTCATCTATGCCAATGTGTGGATAGCTCATCCACATATAAGTATATACAAGACACATAAGAAGCAGACACATGCAAAGTAAATCCAGGGTCTACTGAGTAAACAGAAGGTTGTTTTGGAGTTGGGAGGCACTGGTAGGATCAGGAAGGGCTTCATGGAGAAGGCAGCATTGGCAGCGTGGAGGCTTGCAGGAGGAGTGGGCTGCCTCATTTAGGGTTAGGGTTAGAGGGGTGCAAACCAGGCCTTATGCCCTAAGTTCAGTTCTCTGTCCTCTGCCTTGTGTGGGGTCACAGATCTAGAGGGGACCTTCGAGGTCATATAGGCTGAGTCGTTAAGTTTACAGATGAGAAAACTGAGGCCCACAGAAGTTAGTGGCTTGTTTAATGTCACCAAAGTCGTAGGTTGCAGAGCCAGAGTATTCTAATTATTGTGTGATTAAGACCCTCTTGGGTCTTAAGGAAGAGAATTATAGGCCCCATAATAAAGTCAGCAAGGAGACAATCGAGTTTACTTTGCATATTTGTATATCCTCATCTCACTATTCCTTTCTTTTTTGTTTTTCTTTTTGTTTGAGGTATAAATAGTTTCAGAAATAACGCCATTACCAATGCTTGGAACAGAGGAACAGGCACAGACAGAAACAACTTATTGGGCATGATCCAATAAATATCCCTAATAGAGTGGAAAAGACAGATCAAGAAGCATCAACACTGTTAGCAAGAGTGAAACTGAAACTGCAAGTTTATTCAAGAATATAAAAATGAAAAAACAACAACACGGCCACAACCCCCAAACCCACGACCTTCCAGTTTACAGTGACGCTGACCATCACAGCCCATTCCTTCTTTTTCTTCTTCTGCCTAAAATGTCAGCATTGAGGTAGGGAGGGAGAGGAGGGACTTTGAAGCAGAGGCATCCGGGGCAAGTTAGTCCTGGGAAATAGCAGGTCTACGCAGCTGATCTCCCTTTCTAGAACACAGTCCAGCTTCTCTTTCTTTTGCAGTGTGTGAAGTAACCTCTCCCAATGGGAAGGAGATAAGAATGGCTGCTGGCCACTTGTGTGCCTACTCAAGGGGAAAAAATGGCAGCTCTGAGGCCCTATTTATATTTTTACAGCATTCATTAAAAAAAATCAAACCTGTAATAAAAATGTCCTTGTGTTCTTTCATCATTAATAGTTTTTCCTTATCTGTGAAGACCATTTGTCTTCTCTAAGATGTCTAGAAGCTGGAGAGACCACGAGATTAACTCACTGCCCTATTAATTAAAATTGGAATCCTTTCCCTGACTGACTTCTAGAACAATGGAAGATGTTCCCTTGAACTATCAAAGGGCTGAAATAAAACCAATCAATCTGACTTCGAGGAGATGATGTACCCAGCCGGTTTCTTTAAAACTCATGTTGCAACCAGAACTTTTTTTTTAAAATCACTTGTCCATAGACAAAATCACTATGATGCTATCTCAGAAGGAAAGACACATGGCTAGTTGTCCTTCATTAAAAATTCCAGAGTGTCTAGCTAGCTCTTATAAGTACCTCAAAATCATTTGCTTCAGAACAAGGTCAATCCAGCAAACCTCTCCTCTTAGCCCCATCCCTCCCTCATCACCCACAGTTAACATTCTAATAAGTCATTTGGATCATATACACCATTTGCCTTCCTTTAACCAAGGAAGGGAGCCCACAGGTGAGTGAGTGGTCTGGCTCATAGCTTCTCCAAGACATTGTCCCTCGGTTCCAGTTGTAACAGGCATCAGTGTGACTTGACAAAATGTTGCATAGGGCTCTATCACAGGAGGTGGGTAGACAATTCTCCCATTATTCCGGCATGGTGAACTGCTTCCTTCTCCTCCCTAAGCCCCCATTGCCTCCCTCCTCAGTCCATGGTCAAGGTCAAAAGCCTACCAGCACAGTGCCTCGATCAGAGAGAGGAACGTTTTTCTGTTTCTACTTCCTTCAAGAATACGATAAATAATAGCCCCCAAAGTGCGTTAAGTGCACAAACTCCTAGCACGTGGGTTAGTCAAGTGTGGCTTGTTACCAAAGGTTTCTGGATGAAAAAGGCATAACACCTCCTTTAACATCGAACTCTCTTTGGACCACATTTTAAAAAAAAGTACACCTTTCCTATACACATATAAATAGGCCCTTAACTAGAAGGGAAAACACAAACACACCATTTTAAATGTATTTCTGGCCTCGGTTGGGGGTGGGGTTGGAAAGAAGTCCAAATGAGTGTTGTTGACTCACTACCTGCTGCCTACACCTTCCAAAGGAGGGAAAAGCTCCCATGTTGATAGGTGTCTGGTGGCCCGAGGAGGGACAGACAGTCTCTGGGAATGAAGTAGTGTTGTGGGGTTGATGGGGGCTCACCCATCTACCTGGTTCAAATCAACAAGCAATTAGGTGCCAACTATGGCCCAGGCATGTTCTGTGTTGAGGGGATACGAAGGCAACAGGAGATTACATTCTAATAAGAACGCTGGCTCTCAAGAGAGTTCAAAACTGAGATATTTTTAAGGCTGTTGGAGTCAGGGGTCAACACATCCGGTCTTCAAATCAACATTTTTAATCATGGATATGGCTTTGGAATGGAAGCCTGGGCTGACTGTGATAGGGACAGACAGTTTAATGTGATGGATAAGAGCATGCTCTTAGTGCAGAAAGATCTGGGTTCAGCTCCCACCCCAGACGCTTACTAGCTATATGAGTGCAAACAAATTACTTCATCCCCCATAAGCCTCAATTTTCTCATCAGTAAATGGGGATAGTAATACTTGTAGTACCTTCCTCAGAGGGTTGTTGTGAGGATCAAATGAAATCACCTCCATAAAGCACTTTGAAACCTTTAAAATACTAAGAATTAGGTTTTATTTCATTCATTCATTCTTTTGAAAAAAATTTGGACCTGTGAATTCATCACCGTGGGGAATTCCTGGAGGACACCCTCACGCCCACCTCCTAAAATATCACTCACTCTACAGCTTAGTCTTAGCAGGTTGCCTGGGGCACTGAGAAGTGATTTGCTCCTCCCACATCCAGTGTGGGAGGAGAGGCAGACTTTGAACTAAGGTCTTCCTGACTCCAAAGTCAGCTCTCTGTCTACCACACTACACCGCCTCTTGTAAGTTATCATCATTGTGATCACTGGAGAGGAAATCTGCCCAGGAAGGGATGGGAGACCCTGGGCACTTTATCCTGGCACTTGCTGCCTGCCATTCACCATCTCAGGATCAGGGAATACATTTTAGGGACTGGAGCCCCATGGTATGATGAGGTCAATGGGACTGTGGGAGAGAAGGCCCAAGTTGGAACTGATTCAGAGCTGATTCCCTGTCAGGGTTGCTCCAAGAGCCATTTCATTTAGCATCATTCCTTAAGTGCAACATCCCAGGCTGAAGGATCTAGGGGAAACCTGAGCATCTTTAGACTACTTAATCTGAGGTCAGTGAATTTATTTTTTTTAAAAAGTCTTGATAATTATTCTAAGATAACTGGTTTCCTTTATAATCCTATGTATTTTGGCATAAAAATGAATGGCAGCTAGGTGGTACAATGGAGAGATTATTGGACCTGGGTCAGGACTGACCCCAGTTCAAATCTGGTCTCAGATCCTAGCTGTGTGACACTGGGGGAAACAAATCACTTTACCTCTGTCTGCCTCAGTTCCATCATCTGCAAAATGGGGATAATAATAGCACCTGGGGTCAAATGAGATCTTGTTTGTAAAGCACTCTGCAAACATCAAAGTGCTATGTAAATGGTGGTTATTATTACCTGTTTTATGCATTTAAAAATATGATTCTGAAAAGGGGTCCCTGCCAACGAGGGTGCAGAACACATAGAACATCAAGTGCTTTAGAGGCCCACCACTTCCTAGTGCCACTGATACTTCCCAGACCAGTTTTGCAGTCTCCCAGGTCTCCATGTCCTTCCTATTCTGATCCAAAGCATACAGCAGTATTAAGTAGCATTAGGGCACAATAGTCCATCCTGGTCTTTGGATCAGATAAAACCATCCCAAAAGACTGTTCTTCAAAATATTTAAAAATACTGTTTTTTCTCCATCAGCAAATTCAGGACACTCCAATGACCACAACAGAGGTGGGTGGGGGGAGGAGAAAGACACAGAGAGAGACATAGAGGAGAGATACAGAGAGAAACAGACAGAGACAGAGAAACAGTGAGAGAGGAGAGGAAAGAGACAGAGAGAGAGAGAGAAAGGAGGGGGAGAGAGGAGAGAGAGGCACAGAGACACAGAGACAGAGAGAGACAGACAGAAGGAGAAAGACAGGCAGACAGAGACAGAGAGAGGAGAGGAGAGAGATGAGGGGGAAGAGAGGAGAAACAGAGAGAAGGAGAAAGGACAGGGACAGAGAAGAGAAGAGAGAGGGAAGAGACAGTGGGGAGGTGGGGGGAGCCAGAGAACCATCATGAATAGGGAGTCTTGTGATCATGGGAGGCTGAAGAAATAGTGCAGGAGTGACCTAATGGTAAAATACAAATCTTATCAACTGGGATCTTTGGAAAAATGCCCCATTTCTCTCCCTCCCTCCAAGTCCACCAGACCCATCCCCTTGTGATCTCCTAAAGATCGAGGGCCAACCACAATCACAAAGATAGCAAAATGGTAACAAGCCACAGTAGATTAACCCATATGGACTTTTAAAAAAGGACTGGATTTTTACAGTTCCCCCGCCGTTCCTGAGCTGAGCAGTGAGTCACTTGGCTCTGGCGTTCTCTCTGGAGACGGATGAGGGTGGTCAGTGTAGCTGCTGCTGTCCCGGGGCTGACTGCTGAAGATGCTGAGAAGTCCCCCGTCTCCTGTGGGGCTGGTGCTTGCTGCACTCCCAGCTCGGGAGCGGTAAGGGGGCAGCTCTGTCTGACTCAAGGAGTCACCTTCTGAAGAGTAGGGGGGAGGAGGGAGGTCGAACCACGGGGGTCTGCTGTAAAGGGGAGAGGAAGAGGAAGGAGGAGAAAGGTAGGAGAAAGAATCAATCAGAGACTGCGGTACTGGCAAAGGGATGCTCCTCTTAGGAAGTCTTCATTTCAAACTGTCTTAAAAGGAGAAACAGGGGACCCTCTCCTAACTTCCTTCAGGAATCAGTTCAATTGCTGAGAGCTTCCAAGTCCCCCCAGTCACTTAAGCCTTTCTTTTAAAGCTACCTTCCTTCTACTCTTGTATGTACCTAGTAATTGACACGCCATCTCCCCAGAAGTTTTCTGAGGGCAGGACCAGCCTGACATACCAAGTGCTTAATTGATATGTCTATTGATCTTTCCTTATATGGAAAAGATGATCCCAAGGATCAGTTTATTTCAGTGGTTTTGAAACAAAACAACTCAGGCAATAGAGGAAGATATTCTGTCCTGTCTCCTTATGATTTTTCAGGCAGAGCCCAAACCACATCCTCAGAATGATGTAATTCAATAGGGATATGACCTCTCCCACTACACTCAGGCTCTCAAGACATAATTTCCTCACTCTGAAATGGAGGGGCCACATAGCAAGAACATCTCCAGCAGGGCTGGAATTCAGGCGATGGGACCAAGGACCACAGGGCCATTCCCATGTAATCCATGGGACAAGGAGGATGGCGATGCTGCCCAAGAAGGGAGCCCAATCTTAGCTTCCATGCCTTGCTAAGATTGGTATGACATACAGTCTTAATAAAAGACCCAACATCTTTGTTCTTGGTCTTTATTCATAAAGAGGAGGCCTTACAGTCCAAGGGGAGCAATGCCAACTACCTTTGATGCAAGCCTGAAGAGTTACTGTCATGTTATGGATGTTGAAGCTTGGCCTCCGAGGGAAAGAAACAATGGTTATAGCATCTAGGACCACAGATTTAGAGTTGGGAAGTACATTAGATGTCACCTGTTTCAACGACCTCATTTATGGATGAGGCAGCTGAGGACCAGAGAAGGCAAGTGATTTGCTTTGGGGCACAGTATAATGAATAGCTGAGCTGGCCACTTTGGGTCCCCCAACTAGTCACTTAACCTGTCTGGGCCAAAATTCCTTGATGGGTAAAATGAGGTGGCTAGACTCGATGACATCTCAGGTCTTTTCTGGGTTTTAATCAGGATCATATGAATTCTTCTTTCTATTTCAGGACTGTGTGACCTTGAACAAGTCACTTAACCATGAGCCTCTGTTTCTTCATCAATAAATTAGGAATCTGAGGTCCCTTCTAGTTCTAAATTTATGATTCTATATACATAAGGTCATACTCCCAGTGCTGGAAGGGACCTTAGAAGCCATCAAGCATAGTCCCTTTGTATTTCAAATAAGGAAACTGAGATTAACCCATATTAAACTCTGTGGACTAAAGACTGGATTTTTATAGGTCTCCCACTGTGCCTGAGCTGAGCAGTGAGCCACTTGGCTTTGAGATTAATCCATATTAAATTAATTACTATAATTGTTATTGTTATTCTGTTTAATTATTTTTGTTAACTTATTTTTAGCTTTGAACATTCACTTCCATAAATTTTAAATTTTCTCCACTTCCCTCCCCAAGATAGTCTTCAATCTGATATAGGTTCTACATATACATTCCTATCAAACATATTTTCACACTAGTCATGTTGTAGAGAAGAATTATAACAAATGGGAGAAATGATGAGAAAGAAGAAACAAAATAAAGCAAAAAAGAAAACAGTCTGCCTCGCTCTACATTCAGACTCCAAAGTACTTTCTCTGGATGTGGATGGCATTTTGCATCGTGAGTCCTTTGGAACTGTTTCAGGTCCTTGCATTGCTGAGAAGGGCTAAACCTATCAAAATCAGTCCTCACACACTGTGGCTGTTACTGTGCACAGTGTTCTCCTGGTTCTGCTCACTTCACTCAGCATCAGTTCATTTAAATCTTTCCAGGTTTTTCTGAAGTCTTCCTGTTTGTCATTTCTCATACCACAAAAGGATTTCATTACATTCATATACCACAACTTGTTCAGCCATTCTCCAATTGATGGGCATCCCCTCAATTTCCAGTTCTTGGCCAGTGTTAAATAATTAACTGAGAATAAATGACTTGCTGTAGATCACAAATACAGTAAGTGAGAGATCTGGTTTGAACCCAGATTCTCTGACTTCAGATCCAGTGGTCATTTCTCTATAGTATTTAGGTCAATTTCCTCACCTATAAAATGAGAATGTCTGACCATCATGGTCCCTTCCATTTCTCAATCCTATTATAATGGATTGAATTTATATCATTACATTATGATACATAATTATATATTGAACAATTAGTTTGTTCTCATGTTTTCCTGTTACTAATGCCTGAGGTCACAAAGGTAGAAGCAGTGTGAATAGTGAATGCACCATTGGACTTGGAAGACCTGGATCCAAATTCTACCTCACTCTGACAAGCACTGTGATTTGGAAAACTTCTCTGTGTCTTGGTTTTTCCATTTGTATAATGAGGGAGGGTTAGACTCAGTGGTCTCTAAGATCCCCTTCACACTCTATATCTATGATACTACACGGGAGTTGGATGGCTCCTGTGTCTGGAAGGATATCTTTCTAGATGGGGAAACTATGACAAAGAAATGGCCAATGGCATTTCCTATACCAATGAAATTTCAGGTTTAGACTAAAAATAAAAGTCAGGCCTCAGTTTTGGGTGCTATTAGGTTCATTGACTTTTCTGAGATACCCACCTTTGGTCCAGCACGGCTTCTGAGTAGGAGGGAGGGGAGTCCAAGTCCAGGGAATTGTGGTAGACCTGATTGGACACATACTGGATGCCATTATTGACATTATAGGTGACACTGCAGCGATGTGGGTGGTCGAGAACTACCAGGCGGGACAGCAGCACGGGATGCTGCAGCCTGTGCACGGGCAGCGTCATCAGGTTGTTTCTTTTCCGCTGATGATGCAGCACTAGGGCGAGGAGGGCTACCACCAGTACGAAGATGACAGAGCTGCCGATGATGGCGTAGGTGATGCTGGGGTAGTAGAGCAGCTGGTTCTCCGGTGTCACGTAGACCTGCCCACTGCCTGCCTCTGCCACAAGGGAAGAGGAGCCGTGAGAAAAGGAGAAGGACTGTTAATCACCTCTGGTAAGATTGGTACCCACAGCAGCAACTTTAGGCTGTTAAACTTTGTGAAACCAGTCTCAGTAGAAGGCTGAAAGCTCCTTCTGTATTCCTGGGGGTGCATGCCTTCTCTGCAAAGCATTTCACAGAGGGCTTGGAGAGGAAAAAGCCCAACTCTTCCTGGCCTGGCCTGTTCTGGTTTAAATCCAAGCTCTTTGATGTCATCGCTGTGAGAATGAGGGGAATCAAGAATTTATTAAATGCCTACTCTAAGCAAGTCCTTTTGATTCCCTGGGTCTCAGTTTCTCCATCTGTAAAATGGAGTTTTGTTAATTATTTGTTAATTATTGTTATTATATGTTAAAGGTGCCTCTTCCTATGTGACAAAGGCAGGCAGTGGGCAGGTCTGCTTGATGTCAGAGAAGAAGCTTCTATAAGGAAAAAGAGTCATGGGCACAATACACACCTACCACGTGCAAGGAATGAAAGTAGCTACCATGTGTATAAGTGATGCTGAAATCCAGCAGAAACCAGGGCCGTTTAACCTTAAGTAAGGATCCCTGTGGGCCACATATTGACTTAAAAACCACAAGTGAACATCTATGCCATATCACAGCTTTATTTATTTTGTTAGATATTCCCTAATTAGATTTTTTTCTTGATTTAATTTCTTTTTTTTTTATTTAACTTTTAACATTTATTTTCACAACATTTTGGGTTACAAATTTTCTCCCCTTTTATCCCCTCCCCCCCCAAACCCAAGCATTCTAATTGCCCCTGTGACCAATCTGCTCTCTCCTCTATCCTCCCTCCCTGCCCTTGTCTCCATCTTCTCTTTTGTCCTGTAGGGCCAGATAGCTTTCTTGACCCCTTAACCTGTATTTCTTATTTCCCAGTGGTAAGAACATTACATTTGATCCTAACACTTTGAGTTCCAACTTCTTTAGCTCCCTCCCTCCCCACCCCTTCCCTTTGGAAGGCAAGCAATTCAATATAGGCCAAATCTGTGTAGTTTTGCAAAAGATTTCCATACTAGTTGTGTTGTATAGGACTAATTATATTTCCCTCCATCCTATCCTGACCCCCATTACTTCTATTCTCTTATGATCCTTTCCCTCCCCATGAGTGTCGACCTCGGATTGCATTCTCCTCCCCATGCCCTCCCCTCCATCCTCCCCCCCACCCTGCTTGTGCCCCTGTCCCCCACTCTCCTGTATTATGAGATAGGTTTTCCTATCAAAATGAGTGTGCATTTTATTCTTTCCTTTAGTGGAATGTGATGAGAGTAGACCTCACGTTTTTCTCTCACCTCCCCTCTTTATCCCTCCACTAATAAGTCTTTTGCTTGCCTCTTTTATGAGAGATAATTTGCCCCATTCAACTTCTCCCTTTCTTCTCCCAATATTTCTCTCTCACTGCTTGATTTCATTTTTTTTTTAAGATATGATCCCATCCTCTTCAATTCACTCTGTGCACTCTGTCTCTATGTATGTGTGCATGTGTGCATGTGTGTGTGTGTGTACTCCCACCCAGTACCCAGATACTGAAATGTTTCAAGAGTTACAAATATTGTCTTTCCATGTAGGAATGTAAACAGTTCAACTTTAGTAAGTCCCTTATGACTTCTCTTTGCTGTTCACCTTTTCATGGTTCTCTTCATTCTTGTGTTAGAAAGTCAAATTTTCTTTTCAGCTCTGGTCTTTCCATCAAGAAAATTTGAAAATCCTCTATTTCATTGAAAGACCATTTTTTCTCCTGAAGTATTATACTCAGTTTTGCTGGGTAGGTGATTCTTGGTTTTAGTTCTAGTTCCTTTGACTTCTGGAATATCCTATTCCATTCCCTTCGATCCCTTAATGTAGAGGGTGCTAGATCTTGGGTTATCCTGATTGTATTTCCACAATACTTGAATTGTTTCTTTCTAGCTGCTTGCAATATTTTCTCTTTCACCTGGGAGTTCTGGAATTTGGCCACAATGTTCCTAGGAGTTTCTCTTTTTGGATCTCTTTCATGCGGATTCCTTGAATATTTATTTTGCCCTCTGGTTCTAGAATCTCAGGGCAGTTTTCCTTGATAATTTCATAGAAGATGATGTCTAGGCTCTTCTCTTGATCATGGTTTTCAGGTAGTCCCAGAATTTTTACATTGTCTCTCCTGATTCTATTTTCCAGGTCAGTTGCTTTTCCAATAAGATATTTCACATTATCTTCCATTTTTCCAATCTTCTCGCTATGTTCTGTGATATCTGTCTTTCTCATAAAGTCCTTAGCGTCCATCTGTACCATTCCAGTTTTGAAAGATCTATTTTATTCAGTGAGCTTTTGAATCTCCTTTCCCATTTGGCTAATTCTGCTTTTGAAAGCATTCTTCTCCTCATTGGCCTTTTGAACCTCTTTTGCCAATTGAGTTAGGCTAGTTTTCAAGGTGTTAATTTCTTCAACCTTTTTTTGGTTCTCCTTTAGCAGGGAGCTGATCTGCCTTTCATGCTTCTCTTTCATCCCTCTCATTTCTCTTCCCAGTTTTTCCTCCACCTCTCCAACTTGACTTTCAAAATTCTTTTTGAGTTCTTCCATGGCCTGAGCCCATTGGGTGGGCTGGGACACAGAATCCTTGATTTCTGTGTCTTTGCCTGATGGTAAGCATTGTTCTTCCTCGTCAGAAAGGAAGGGAGGAGGTGTCTTTTCTCCGATAAAGTACCCTTCAATAGTTTTATTTCTTTTCCCTTTTCTGGGCATTCTCCCCAGCCAGTGGCTTGACCTCTGAATATTCTCCTCACACCCACCTCGCCTCCTGGTCCTCCCAGCCAGCGTTTGGGGACTGAGATTCAAATGCTGCTTCTAGCCTTAGGGCTTTTGGCGGGGGCAGGGCTGCTATTCAGTGTGAGAATTAAGTTCAGATGGTCAGGTGGGGGCAGGGCCGCCTCTCAGGCCAAGTTCCCTCAGGGGGTTTATGCACAGACCTTCCACAATGGATCCAGGCTCCCGCCCGCTTGGGGAGCCCCTGTCTGCAGCCGCCTCTCAGCTTCTATTTCCGGGGGGGGGGCCGAGCCATGGGGGCACCCTACTCCCCTCTCGACCCGCCAAAGAGACTCTCTCACTGACCCTCGTCACCTGTGGGTGGGGGGGCTTGTGCCGCCGCTGGAGATCCTGTCCCTAAAGCCTGCTTGGATCTGTACCTCTCAGAGCCGCGGCCGCCGCAGGTCTGGGCTGGGCTCCGCGTCTGCAGCCCGATGGACCTTTTGTGAGAGGTTTGCAGGTCCCTCTGTGGGTGGAGGGACCCTCTTGGCCGCAGGATATCTCATCCCCGTAGCCCATTCGGATCTTTTCCTCACGGTGTCGCTGCCGCTGCAGGGCTGCACTCAGCTCCCAGTCCCGGCGCCCAGTCCACAACGCGAAGGACCCCCCGCGAGAGGTTTGCAGGTCTCTCCGCAACAGAAATCTCCCTCGCTCCAATATTCCGTGGCCTCTGGGTGCAGAATTCACCGTGGGTTGGTCCCCTCTAGCCGTTCTGTGGTTTGTGGGTTCGGAGCTATGTGTATGTGCGTCTTTCTACTCCGCCATCTTGGCTCCGCCCCCCCTAATTAGATTTTAATGTTAGAGTGCACTTCAGGAGTGCAGTAGGCCCCATACTTGACACTTCTAATGTATATAGTGCTGTGAAGTTTGTAAAGCACTTTACGTATGCTAATACCTGGTTCTTACTAGGACAGGCTCTTTCAGGTTTGCAGAACACCTCACATAAGTATTCTCAGCTGATCCTCATAACAACCCTATGAAGCAGCTACTTTTATCATTCCCATGTTACAGATGGGGAAACTGGGGTTGCGTTTGATTTTTAATTAATTTTTGGTTTTTGGGTTTTCAGAAACCTTTTATTCTTGCCAAATTTTTCACCACATGGCGTAGTGACCCACAGTTTAAGAAGTACTGTACTAGGATGTATATAGACAAAGACAGAATGAACAGGTAAAAGAAAAACAAAGCCACATTTTCTCCCTCCCAGTACTCTAAATTCAGGTGGGTAGTGAGAACGACACACCCTCTCCAAAGCCTACGGATGCTCTGACTCCTCTGTCTTCTGTACCCAAATGTGGCCAGATGAGGATAAGGAAGCATCTCCCCACCTACCATCACTGTGCTTCCTTGATGGACTTTCTGAAATAGAATCCAATAAGGCCTCAGTGAATCTCAAGTGCTTGGAACCCATTTAACATCTCATCTACAAAGATGCAAGACCCACAAGGAGAGAAGGATTGCTGAGCACTTAAGTATGTGTGGGGGAACAAATCTGTCTTGGAATTTCTTATAGACGGTTACCTGCCCATCACCCCTTAGGAAGAATGGACAGAGCGCCACCTGTTTGCCTGGGGGATGAATTGATGGGTGTGATTATATGCATGGATGTGTCTATGTGTGTGATTATTTTAGACCCAGGGCTTAACACAAAAGATCATCCCAGATCCCCACCCAATCCCTGACTTTCTGGCAAGGGTTTCTGTTTAATATGGAAACTTGGGGAAAAAGAATCCATTTTCAGAGTTTCCCTTTCTACTTCACTGAAGGACATACTAATATCTGCCCTTATAGATGGGGGCCAGAAAAATTCCATTATCTCTGTGGTGCTCATGGTCCAAGTAATTGTCAATGGGTTATTTTTAAAAGAAGAAGGTGGTGGAGGGGGTGGAGGAGGGGACTACTTTTCACAGAGCCGACAAGCCAGCCTGGTGCTTTCAGAACACCAGCTTCTGTGTAAGCAATTGAGGGCTTAAGAGTCCATCTGGGATCCTTCTTTAAAATGACTGGAATGTAAAATGTCTGTATAGCCTAACAGTCTCGTTTACATTTCGGAGAGCAGACTCTCTCCAGATTTCCCTGCTTTGGCAGGAGAGGGGGAAAAATCACACATGCTTGGGAGATTATGACATTACATAACTCAGCGGTGCTTGGTATAATTTCCACTGTGTTCAAAATGTCATCTTTTATTAAATCATTAACTAGGCCTACTTTTCTAAAGAGCTTAATGAGCCTCCTGGCCAACTGCTAATATCACAATTACCTTGTCCCTCAAACTTAAAGCCCTGTGAATTACAGGAAAGTTTCCATCCTCTTCCCATGTCTCCCTCGAGTCCTGGCCTATTTCCTTCTCTTTTTGTGGAATGCTTACACTCACAGCTGGAAAGGAGTTCAGAGGTCATTCAGTGGCATCAAACTCAAGTAGAAACAGGGCCACTATGCCCTTCCCAGGGATCCCTGTCACTGCACATTGGCTTAGGAAACCACAAATCTGTTGTTGTTCAGTCATGCCTAACTCTTTGTGACTCAATTTGAGGATTTCTTGGCAAAGATATTGAAGTGGACTGCCATTTCCTTCTCCAGCTCATTTTACAGATGAGGAAACTGAGGCAAACAGGGTTAAGTGACTTGCTCAGAGTCACACAGTGAGAAAGTATCTGAGGCCAGATTAGAACTCAGAAAGATGAGTCTTCCTGACTCCAGGCTTGGCACTCTATCCACTTTGCCGCCAAGGTGCACATAGTAGGTGCTTAATAAATGTTTGTTAATTAGTACATTGTTCAATGCCATGATTTTTACTTTCTGCTTCCACCTTCTACCCCCCTGTAGAATGTAAGTTTTTTGAAGACAGGGTGTGTTTTCACCTTTCTTTATATCCCTAGAACTTAGCACACTGACTGAGACATAGTAAACATTGCTTGTTGGGTATGTCTTAGAAGAAAGAAGAGATATGAAAAAGACACCTCCAGCCCATCCCTTTGCAGAGATGGCAGATCCACAAGAATGACACATTGTCCATATTTTCACATGTTGGGCTAAGTTATACTGAGGTTTTTTCCTCTCCTTTTTCTTTAAAATTATTATTATTATTTATATAGGATGACTCTGAAAGGGACAGAGATATGGTGAAAATGATGGTATTGTATAAAAAAGACATTAATAAAACCTCATTTAACAAAGTAAATGATTGTTGACTGCTCAAGGAGGCTGACTGAGAACAGTGCCTGGCACACAGCAGGTGCTTAATTAATATTTACTGATTAAGTGCCGGATAGTGCTTTAGTGAATCACCAAAGGGAGACTATACCTAAACATAGCAAGGAAATAAGCTCACATTTGTATCATCCTTTAAAGGCTTACAAAATGCTATTCTCACAACAATCCTTTGAGGTAGGCGGCACACAGATTATTGAGCCCATTTTCCAGATAAAGAAACTGAAATTCAGGATGGTTCATTGACTGTAGAAGGAAATGGCCAACCACTCTACTGTCTTTGCCAAGAAAGCCCCAAATGGCGTCATGAAGAGTTGGACATGACTGAAAACGACTAAGCAACAAAGAGAAGGGGCTAAACCCCATCTGCCTGATGTGGAGAAGGGAATGGCCAACCACTCCAGTATCTTTGCCATGAAAACCCCAAGCGGGTGCACCATGACTAACCAACACATGGCTAGTAAGTGTTGGGCCTGGGATATAGACACAAGCCTCTCGCTTCCAGAGTGAGTCCCTCGTCCATTACACAGTCCAAGGAAAACAACACTTGAATGCTCCCTACTTTCAACACTTCTACTGATTATGCCCTTCCAATAGCTGATAAAATGAAGTTTCTAGTGGCTGGGAAGGAGAGGAAGATGTTCAGGAAAAGGCAGAAGGAAAAAGAGAGGGAGGGAGGGAGGGAAGGAGGGAGGGAAATAGAGAGAGAGACAGAGAGAGACACAGAGACAGAGGGAGAAAGAGACAGAGAGACAGAGAGATAGAGAGACAGAGAGACAGACAGAGAGAGACAGAGACAGAGAGAGGGAGGGAGGATTTGGGGGAATCCTCTTGTGGCTTCACTCTGTCTAGCTGCAGAATTTACACACCAGGCCAGCATCCCATTGGGTTTCATCATTACCATCATCAAATAAAATCTATTAAGTCCCCAGGAGTGCAGAGATGCTAGGCTGGGCTCACCTGATTACGCAGCCAGTTCCTTGAAGTGCTAAATGAGCAATCCCACCCAGGCAGTTTCCAACGCTCTGCCTACTCTGCTGTTTCCTCATTTGACAAGGGCTGAGGAGGCCTGGTTTGATTTAATTCAAATTCCAAAGAGATGAAGCCTTCCTTGGTTTTTTGTTCCCCAGATCTATGACTCTGGATGGCGCCCCATACAAAATTAGTTCATCAATGCCATTTCTACCCATTAAATCTTATTACTTGGGAAATGCTGAGGGTGCAGGCAGGGAGCTTTTGAGTGTAAAAAAACTTTCTGAATAATTTAGGAAAAAAGGGCTGATAACAGAAACATTACAAGTGGTACTCAACACCATTGCTTTATTAACCATGAAGAAATTCACAGTTTCTCAAGTTTTTCAGATATCTGAGTACAAATTGTACAGGGCCCTGCTGACCTGGGATGGAGGGCTGTTATCTCACCCTTCATCCTCTACTGCCCCAGTTCAGAAAGCTCCCACTTCAGCAGTCAGGAAGAAATCCTTGAGGCACTTAGAAGGAATAAATAAGCACAGCTATCTCCATTCCGGGTGCCTTTGGTGTTCTGTACGAGTGAACACACACACACACACACACACACACACACACACACACACACACACACACACATACACACACACACACAGAGAGCTAGAGGGGCCATTTCCTTCACCAGCTCATTTGGCAGATGAAGAAAGGAAAAGAACCCTGTTTGCCTCAGTTTCCTCAGCTGTCAAATGAGCTGGAGAAGGAAATGGCAAACCACTCTAGTATCTTTGCCAAGAATATCCCAGATGAGATCATGAAGAGTTGGACACAACTGAAATTACTAGACAACAAAGACAAGGGGCTGAACTCTGCCTCAGTTTCCTCATCTGTCAAAATCAGCTGAAGAAGGAAATAGCAAACTATAGCAGGATCTTTGTCAAGAAGACCCCAAATGGGGCCACCAAGAGTCAGACAAGAGGCTGAGGGAATGGGCAGGATGTACTATAAGTCAGGTAGAGTGAATGTTAGGGTCTGACGAAGCCCAGACAAAGTCACGAGGTGGGTGAGGTGTGCATCTTTCACTTTTCTCTTTAGGACGTCAGCTGGCCCTTGAGTCCAACAGGACCTTGCTTGGGTTAGCTGCTAATCCTACCAGCAGATAACTGCATTCAGGTATTTGTTACTCCATTGGTATTTGTTTTTTAATAAGGAATTCAGGAAAACCTTCAAAATCCAAAGGGATTTCTCTCTAATAGAATTTCAGGAAGTTTGATAAGTAATGGGAAAAGATGCCATATTGAAATGAATATAGGTTATGCTCAGACATCTCCCTCCCCATCCAGCATTAGGCTTCATGCTAGAAGGAGCCTTAATCAATCAGTCGATCAATCAACATTTATTGACAAGTATGTGACAGGCATGGTGCTTAGATATCTCGTTCAATCCTCTTATTTTACATAAAGATAAACTGAGGATCAGAGCAAGAATGTGACTTGCCTAAAGCCTACACTGGTAGTAATTATAATATCATTTATATCCATATACATCATATGTCTATAGTGCCCTAAGGTTTGCAAAGAACTTTTACATAGGTGCTTCATTTGATTCTCTCAACACCCCTGTGAAGTCAATGCTATCCCATTTTATAGATGAATAAACTGTGGGTCAGAGATTAGGTGACCTGCCCACCATCACTCAGTTATTCATTCATACCTGAAGTGGAATTCAGGGTGATGGAGGGAAAAAAGCAGTGGCTCTGATAGCAGAAGAGCAGGACTCAAATCCAACCTCAGCTATTTGTAACCTGGGTGACCTTGGGCAAGTCACTTCAAATTTCCTAGGGGCACAGTTAGCTCAGATGGCCTCTGAAATCCCTTCCAACTCCTAATCTATGACCCTATGATTTAATCCCAGGTCTGGCTCCAGGGTTCCAGCCACTAGGCTATGTGACTGCTCAGTAAATAGCTGAGTTAGAATTCAAATGCAAATTCCCTCAAACCACTTCTGGTTTTCTTTCTACAACATCATGACAGCTATATGACAAATGCCAAGAAATTCTACTGTCTGTATTGCTACTCAAAGGTGATGGATAGCTGCTCCTCAGTGCCCAAGTAGGTTTGACCTCCAAATACAAAACCACCAGGCTTGCCAAGATATTACAAGTTAAGCAGTTATTTCTGTGGAACATGACATGTGAAGCTACTATAGCAATGTTATGGCAATATCTCCCATAAGTCAGGTGGGGACAATATAACCCTGTCATTGAATCCTTTGGAAAAATAGTCAACAGGGCTGGAATTGTGGAGGGCAGACGTGCGCCATCACTTTCAAAATGGTAGACCCCATATCCATTCATCTCCCTATCCACTGATCTAAGGAACCAACCACTGAAGTACAGAGGAGTAGGAAGCACATTGGACTTAGGAGGCAGGAGATCTGGGTTAAAATCTCAGTTCTGATGCCTGCTTACTGTGTGACCACAGGAGGGTTACTGAGATACTCTGTACTATCACAATCAGGAAAGCAAGGCACCAGATTTGTGAGATAGGAAGGAAGCAGGTGCTGCTGAGGACCCTGAAATTGGTACCAGACTCTCTCCTCTTTCTGAAGTTACTTATAAGCCAAGCTACACAACGGGGGCTCACAATCATTTTAATGTCATTGCCCCTTTGGTATTCTGTTGAAACTTATGGATTCCTCACATTTTTAAATGCATAAAAATATATAGGAGTACAAAGGAAACCAATTATATTGAGATATAGTTATCAGAATCTTTTTTTTAAAGAACAGCTTATGGATATTAGATTAAGAACTCCCATTACAAAGAGATCAAAGTTAGACTTCTCAGCTGATGTCTCTAAACTAGCATTTCGATATTAAACCTGGTTATATTTACAGAAGAATGTACAACAGAGGGGCTGTTGGGAATCGGGTACCAACCTGGGAGGCTGACGAGCATGGGTAGAAGAATTCTTCACCAGGAACTCCCAACAATGACGAAATGATGGGCTGTCACCTCCCCACAACAACAACAGGGGAAAGAAAATCTTAATGTGATTTAATGGAAAGAAAAATGGATTTGAAGCCAGGGGACCTGAGGCCAAATGCCAGTGGTTACTATCTTAGCACACTGATTCTTCGTGTCTGCAAAATGTGGACCTTTCTTTTGTTTGCTTGTTTGGTTTTTCTGTATACAGACTCTCTGTTTATAAAGAAAGGATTGGAATAGATAATCTCATAAAGTTATAACCCCTATGACACATATGTCATGGTGAAGGAATGCCCAATCAGATTCATTCCTGATTGTTCTCCATTTGAACCTAAGAATTCCATGGTGATGGAAATTGCACATTCTCCCTGTGCTTTCTTAAGTTCATAGGATCATAGGATTATAGAATTAAGAGTTGGAATGGACCAACTAGTCCAACTTTCTTATTCCACAGTTGAGGAAATGAGCTCAGGAAGATTATGACTTGCCTAAGGTCACACAGATAGTAAAAGGCAAAGCCAGGATTTGAACCCATTCTTTTGTGTCCACACCTAATACTCTCACACTGCCTCCCAACGGCTATGGACTTAAAAGCATTCTTTTGACTGTGTGCTAAAATACTTTTGTGTCCTATGAGTAAATGGGAAAAAAAATGCAAAACACCTGTCATTCCCTGCTCATATCCTTCCACATATTTGGAAGTCTTATAATGTTTTCTGAGCCAGCCTCTGTTCTCTATGGCCTCCCTGGGACACATCATTCTTTCCTCTAGAAGCATCTGGACCAAGTTTCCATAATTTGGCCAGTCCAGAATCCTGATCCAGTACAACTGTGAATGATACTGAAGACATGAGCTCCAGTTCTAGAAAATCTTTGGCTTTTTCTCTCCAAAGCTCAGAGCTGTCTTTGGTGTTTTTGTACAAACATCCAAGAGAGTCTGATCACTGGTGGGGATCCCAGAGACCACATCACAGAAGAAAGAAAGATCAAACAAGTGGTCTACCAGCCTCCACTTGAAGACCTCCAAGGAGAGGCAATCCACCCCTTCCAGCAGCTGTCTGTTCCACTACTGGTCAGAACCTCACTCGTGGACAGCTCTGACTCCCAGGAAGTTTCTCCTGATATCATGCCTATGTGTGCCTCTCTGAGGCTTTCCTTCCTCCCTCAGCACTCCTGGGTCACTCAGAACAAAACTAATTCCCTGTCCACAGGACAAACTCTGAAATGTGAAGACCGCTCTTGGTCACCCTTGAGTCTGTTCTCTAGGCAAAGCAAAAACATTTCTGGTTCCTTCAACTGCCACATGGAAAAGTGATCAACCTTGTACTGCTTGGCAAAACTAGGAGCAATGAGTGGAAGTGATAAAGAAGCAGACAGAACATTTGTTAAATGCTTACTGTGTGCCAAGCACTGTGTTAAGCCCTAGAGACACAAGCAAACAAGACAGTCCCTCTTCTCAAGGAACTTACGTTCTAACAGGTTAAAACAAAACACAAAAAGGAGGTGGGAAGGAGGAGGTGCTCCAGAGATAGAGAAGTGCAAGTTTCCAGGTAAGGAGGAGCAAAAGTACTGAGTGTGAGTTGAGCTGGGAGTGAAGGGAGCATGGTTCAAGCCCTTCATGAAATGGCTCTTCCCTCCAGGGTTCACCAATCAGAAGAGCAGGCCTCAGGGCCAAAGCATCTGGAGCAGGACAAGGCTGCTGGTAAGGAGATGGCAATGTCTGGAAAATAGGCTGAATAAGAAAACGTCCTGATTTCAACTTATTTTATAGGAAAAAAAACTTCCTAACAATTATAGTTGGCCAAAAATGGAAATGGTGGCCTCTGGCAGTAAGGTAGGGCCCACCTGAGGTCTTTGAGCAGAAGCTAGATGGCCTCTTCCAACTCTGAGATTTGGTCATTTCCCAAGTCTGTGGCTCTTAGTAACCAGACATGGTCCAAGAGCTGCTTTGCCTTTTGGAAATCAACAGTATCAACTCACTCACTTCTGTTTCCCCATCCCTTTAATTTTTTTTTCCTGTGAGGTTGGAGCTACTATAAGGATCGTCATTCCAAGCACATCTCTCATCCCAATTTAGATGCTTATTGAAAAAAAGTTTAATTTAAAAGGCCGACCTGCAAATGACTAAATCAAAAGAGAACCGAGAAAACCCCACTGAACCATTACCATGGCAACTCAAGTTTCTAAAATTAACTTAAAGGAGTGTAATGTAAAAACCTGATCTGCCAGCAGGCATGAGGCGGCCCCAAGCATGCTTTACAGCTGGCCTCAGGCCAGGGAGGAAATTAAAAGGGGGCACTTTGGCCACCAATGAGTTATGGCTCCAGGACACAGGGATCAACTAGGCAGTGATATCCTGATTAAATTCAAAATGAGAAGGGGAAATATTTGGGGTTAGCCTGAAGATAAATAGATAGACAGACAGGCCAGCAGACAGGCATTTCTCCCAGAATACTTAATTGTCTTGAATGCAAAGTATCAAAGACTTTGGTGTTCTTCTCTGCATACTCTGAGGCAGAGGGGGCAAGATGAGATCAATCTTTATTGTGTGATGATCCCTCCTCTTTCAGCAAATGTCATCATAATGAACAGTTAAAAGAAAGCCACAGTAGGCCTTTTTAAAAAGAAAGCAGCAGGCTACCAGTAACATCTCAATACAAGGTAAAATCTCATCATAATTGGAAAAGTCTGACACATGAGGCAGGGATGAGTGGTTTTTTCCCCCCTTTCCTTCTGATAATGAGGATAATAAGAGTTCAAGCAGTTAGGTTGTGGATTCCCCCTTTGCTAACTAAAGACAGCAAAGATTAGGCCTAGTATAGTTACAGACCGTTTAAATCTGTAGCATCTTTGGCTTTGATGTATACCGTCTTGTTTCCTCTTCACAATGACTCTGTGCCATATGAGGATGGACATCATTGTTACCTTCTATTTATTATGTATGCTCCTTCTATGTGCCTACTAAAAAGTCACATTATCTCCCCCATTAGACTATAAGCTTTTTGAGGGCTGAGATTGATTTTGCTTTTCCCTGTCTACCCCTAGAGACAAGGCAGATTGGTGTTGTACATAGTGAGCCAGTCTTGAAATCAGGATGACCCTGGGTCAAGTGTTCTTCTGACATGTGACATTTGACAGGGTCTGCATGACCCTGATAAACTCTCACTACTCTAGAGAACTCTCTCAGATGCAGAGAAAACACCAGTCTGCATGGGTACGGGGAGATTCTATACTGAATAATTTACAGATCTAGTCCCTATTTCCAGCACTTTTATTCCCAGGGTTTAGGATAGTGCTTGGCATATAGTAAGGGTTTAAGCATAGTAAATCTCCTGGCATTTAACTTGTTGATTGATTAATTTCCTTTTTACACACGATGAAACCTTGTCTCAGGAAATTAAGTCATTTGCACAGGTTTGCTAAGACCGCAAACACATGGACATGAATTAGCAAACTTTGACCCAAGGGATGGGCAACCTTCATTTGGAGATAAGGGATTAGGGAACACATGAAGAGGGGAGCAAGTAACTTATCTGAATTTACACTGAATATTTCCATTAGGCTGGAACCAATGAGCATATTTTACATAATTATGACTTCCAAATTATCTATCTATCTATCTATCTACCTACCTACCTACCTACCTACCTATCTATCTATCTATCTATCTATCTATCTATCTATCTATCTATCTATCTATCTATCTATCTATCTATCTATAGATTTCAAACACAAGTAACCATGATGATTCATTATTCACACTAATTAGCTGGGTTGGCACCATGTTGCCCCTGAAATTCAGCCAGAGGACTGAGACAAATGGGGCAAACAAGGTGCTGAAGCAGAGATTGAAGCTAACACATCCATACCTCCAGGTTCAGGAAGCAAAAAATATCCAGAGAGTTTCCAGGGAAGCTATTTGTATGATTCAATCTGATTCTCTAAAGTCTGTGTTCTTCATGGTGTTGCGTGCAATCCCTGCCCCTGCCTTGGCAAAGATTTGCTAGAATATGGGGGCATCCACCAAGCTTCTTTCTGACTTAGTGCCCCTGTCTGAGGCATGGGAGCATATGCAAGGAGGCTGGGACTTACTGCTATGGCTCCTAGCTCCATATCCAGCCTTTTTAGATCATACTGCAGCACTGTGCTCAGGGGTGAACTGGTTCTTTAAGGCAGAAAAGGGGGCTCCTTAATAGAAATTAGTATCACACATGAATTGATGGAAGGAAACAGAGAGCTAAAAGGCCAATAGCCTCCATCATTCTTTCTGCCCTATAATACTTTGAGCCTTCAATGGACTTTTATCGATTGTGTCTTCAGTAGATATATTTACTAGGTAATACGACAAGTGTTTGAAAGACAAATTATTAGAATAAAAAAGGGATCAATGAACCTTACAAACCAATGTATGAGGCACAAAGCCAGGGAGAAAATATATTTCTGTTGGCACCAATTGATCTTGCGGAATCTGCTCATCCCAACAGGAAGGTGATCAACCGCCACGTTTTATAAGAGGCCACAAAAACACATGCTCACAAGCAAAGACATTGGAAGGGGTGACATTTTCTTTAAGTCACAGAATGAAACCCCAATCAAAGGGCAGGCTTTAAACCCATTTCCCCTCTGGCCTGCAAAGTCTTTGTGGCAGATGGAAGCTTTTCTGCAATGATGTTCTCAGGTTACCTAGAGCACATGCCATGTAGAAAACATGCTTGGAATGTGCTGGCTAAGGAAGAGTTCTATTAATATTTCTTACCATAGATGCTTTCTTTGACTGCAAGGTGAAGATTATACAATTAAATGCTTACTGGACACTCAATGAACTGCATGGCCAATTGGTGCCTGGTCTGATAATAAGACTCGGCAAGTTACAACGCAATCAATGCTTTATTGAACCTGCAGCATCAGCAGCCCAGGGTGGGGACACTGCTAACTTAAGCATGATTCAGGCAGAAAAATATCAGCTCTTAAGGCTGCTATAATAATGCTCAAAGTGTCAGCTAATCTTAAAAGTTAGCTAGAGAGAAAAGGCTAGCGTTCACTGACCAGGCTGAGTTAGTACGATGGAGTCACCCAGGGGTTGAGACAAGTAGGCAAAAACCATTTACTGACCTTGTTTCTATTTAATCCAAGTCAAACCCCTTTGCATATTCCAGTTCTTATAGATTATTTTGTATTATTTGTTGTTGTTGAGTCTTTTCAGTTGTGTCCAACTCTTCCCCTTGTTTTGTTTTGTCTTTTTTTTTGGCAAAGATACTGGAGCAGTTGGCCATTTCCTTCTCCAGTTCATTTTACAGATGAGGAAACTGAGGCAAACAGGGTGAAGAGACTTGCCCAGGGTCACATAGATAATAACTGTCTGAGGCCAGATTTGAACTCATGAAGATGTCTTCCTGTTTCAAAGTCCAGTGCTCTATGCACTATGGCACCGTCTAGCTGCCCTATTTTGTATTATCCCATAGTCCAGTGACAACCACTTCCTTGTTGTTCCTCACATAAGATATTCTATCTCCTGATATGTTCACTGGTTGCTCTCATGACTGCAATGCTCTCCCTATGGTTTTCCACCTGGCTTTTCAGGATTTCTTCAAGTCTCAGCTAAAATTTCACCTTGTGCAAGAAACCTTTCCCAGTCTTTCTTAAGGTGTCTGCCTTCACTCAGAGATAATCTCCAGTTAATGGTGTATCTGTCCTATTTGTCCACAGTTGAGCATATGTTGCCCTCACCATTATATTGTAAATTCCTGGAGGTCAGTGACTGCTTTCATCTTTCTTTGTATCCCTAGTGCTTAGCACAATGCTTGGAACCTAGTAGGTGCTTGATAAATGTTGGTTGATTTGAATTGACTTGTCTAGGGATTCAAAGATAAAAGTGGATGTCATTCTAAGAGATGAAGGTGAGGAGACAGAGCCCTCCTAGCACAGGAGACATCTTTTTCCAAAGCATGAGGGGGAAAACAGAATGTAATCTATGAGGAGCAGCAAATGGGCCACTTCTTTGGAAATGTAGAGCGTGAGAAAGGGAGCCGAACGAAACCCGCCCCAGAGAGGAAAGCTCCAGCCTCTAATGAGCAGCAGACCTGAGCACGTCACACATGAGATGAGAAAACCTCCAATTTCTCAGCAAAAAAAAATGGCCAACTGGTGTCGGCCCAGGTTTGCGATGCTCTTGTATCCCGGGGTCCCCAGATCTCTAAGCCATGTCGGCCTGGGTGACTCTTCCATATTTATGACCCTGGGAAGGAAGACTTTATCACACAGCTTCCTGTTCTCTGAGACGAGGTCTGGAGCTTCAACAGAATGTGCTGTAGGGTCTCCGGAGCTGGAGGTCACTGAACCTGTCTGTTCAATTACAGATGAGGAGGTGTTGGGGTCCAGGGGGAGGGGGAGCAGGAGGAGGCTTGGTGCCTGCCCAGCTACCTGTGCTGTTCTCTATAGAGGAAATAACCACAAACCACCCTCAGGGCAGCTTTAGAGTCTGTGTATGGCTGTCAAAAATTCTCGAGACACAGGGCACAAAGGCCACAGAGTTCTGGGAGGGATTTTAAACATTAATGAAGCCAGCGTTAAAAGAACCAAATCATGAAAAGAAAGCCCTGTTTCACAAGGGCCAAGATACCGGAGCTGCTCTCCAGGAAGAAGATGATACGACTGAAACGCAGGGCAGAGGAAAAACACTGGGAGGACAGAGGCAAGAGCATGAGTTGGCTCTGAAATCATCCTGAAGCTTTGGGTCACCAGGTGTAATGCGGAGTGGAGGCGGCCAAACAAACAATCTATCAACAGACTTTTCCTAAAGCCCAACACTGTGCTAAGTGCTAGAGATGCAAAGAAGAAAGCAAAAATAATTCTTGCCCTCAAGGAACTTTCATTGTAATAGGGGGGATTATATACATGGACACTCAAGGAACGAGGTAGCTATTAGGTTCAGAATCAGGACTCATTTTCATGAGTTCAAATCCCACCTCAGATACTTATTAGCTATGTGACCCTGGACAAGTCACTTAACCCTGTTTGCCTTAGTTTCTTTATCTGTAAAATGAGCTGGAGAAGGAAATGACAAACTACTCCACTATCTCTGCCAAGCAACCCCAAATAGGGTCACAAAGAATAGGACACAAGTGAAACAACTGAACAAATTATGTACAGAGTAGATGGAAGACAGGTTAGAGGAAAGGCAGTAGCAGCTTGAAGGGTGGCAGGAAGACAGGAGATGAGAAATACCTCCTGCAGAAGGTGGTATCTAAGCTGAGTTCTGAAGGGAGCCGAGGAAAGTAGGAGGTGGTGGGGAAGAGGGAAGACATTCCAGAGCATGAGGGACAGGACACATGTACCTGGTCTTATAGACCCTCACTGCAGACGGCTGCTGTCCATCTTACAAAGGCTTAGTTATTTGCTGAAAAGAAGTCTCACAACACAATTATTCACAGTATCTCTTTTTGCAGGAGCAAATAACTGGAAGGTGAGAGACCACTGACTAGGGGGAATGACTGAATCATAGTGACATATGAATGTAAGGAAATATTAGTGTGATGCAGGAGATGATGCAGTCAAAGAATTCAGGAAAACTAGAGACAGCTTGCTGTCCACCTTACAGCTCTATGAAAAGAATTTGCTACAGCACTTCTGCTCAGGTGCACTAAGTGAACGTACAATAATGGGGATAAAGGAATACGTGGCTAATTATATTTTCTCTTTACTTTAGAGGAGAAAAAGTCATGATCGGTCATGATTACAAAATCCCCTTGTGGTCTGCAAAGCGCCTCTCTAACGGGAACTGTTTGAAAGGGTCTTGTTTGATGGTAGATTGATATCTACCAGGCATGGAAATTCAAAGAAGCTCATTGCAGCCTGATAGAATGACAGATTCTGAATGACAGAACAGTTTCTGCTGTCCTTAAGTGGGATGAGTTGTTGTGGGAGGAAGGGAATTCCTCATTCATTGGGGATGTTGTAGAAGCCAGGAGGGTTCTTATTCAGTGGTGAGTGGAACTAGCTGACCTCTGAGGTCCTTCCCTACTCTAACAATTGTGTTCTTAGCCCTTTACTGAAATATGAGCATCTCTGGGAAGAGAAAATGAAAACAGCATTTTTAACACAGCCCTTTCCCTTGGTTTAGCAAGCAGTGTGGAGTAGTGTTCTTGAACGAGGTGTCAGAGAGATCTAGGCTCAAATTCTGTCTCAGATATTTACTTACTAGATATACTGGGCAAGAAATATGACCTCTCTGAACGTCAGTTTCTTCATCATCGCAACAACACCAAGTTTATAGAGTCACCGTGAGGATCTAATGGCTTCTTTCAAGTCTCAGCTCAAATCTCACCCTTTGAAGGAAGCCTTTCTCAATTCTTCTCTCTCGGTGATTTCCTCTTTCTCCTGCATATTGTTTGTACCTAGGTGTCTCTCTGGGCAGGGACTGTCTTTGCCTTTTATTGCGTCACCAGCACTTAGCACAGTGCCTGGCAAACAGTAGGCACTTAATGAATGAATGAATGAATGAAATAACATGTCAAATGCTTTGTGAACCTTAAGGACTATGCAAATTTCAATTATTATTATTAGTTTATAATATTATTATCACCACTAGTACTACTGTGTAGCTATAAACTCTATAACCTTGAGTGCATCACAAAATTTCTTAGTCTCAGATCCTTACGTTTAAAATGGGGCTAATCACGCCTCCTAGGGCTATTTTGAAGCTCAGAAAATGTAGACGCTTTGCAAACCTCAAAGCATCCCATGAGTGCCAGTGTGTGTTGTTATGACTGCTGTCACTGCTGCTGTGAATAGACCGAGTTCTCCACGGCAGAACTCAGCCAGCAGCTCACAGTGCCACCAATGGCACGACGGTGGGTCCTGGGCTCTAGCGCAGAGGACCTAGGTTAAAGCTCACTCTCTGACATTTACATGCTCAGTGTTATGATATCTCTGGGCCTCAGTCCAATCTGTAAAATTGGGGGGTTCTACTAGAGGATGCTTAAAGCCCTCTCAAGCAATAATCAATAATCCCACTCTTCTTGGGAATCGAAAAGACTTCAGCCTTTGGATTCTCAGCATTAAACAAATTCTGGGGCACCACATAGAGATGCCCCAGTATAACAGCAGATACAACAGTACTTCTAGTCTAACCTCTCTTTATTCATTTCCCCAGAAATGGGAAGGCTGGGGGAGGGAGAACAGGAAATACAATTACGGGGGCACTCAGGTTTCTACCATAGGAAGAAATAGAATAAAAAGCTTCCTTTGGTCATATCGATTACAGCCTGAAGTCTGTGGTAAGCACAGCCTTGGAGTCTAGGGAGCTCAGGGCAAAACAGGAGGCAGGAATCGCTTTCTATGTGCTGAGGAAACACTGAGGATTTTGTTGTATCTCCCTGGTCCCCAATTTATATGAAAAACTAGCTTTGTTTTTAACTGTTATAGACCAGCTTAAGGAGAGCGAGTGATTTCAGTTCCATGATTTAGGAATGAGATGAGTTACACATATGCTTGACCAGCGGAAGGTGTGGACTGATCCCAGGCAGGGCAGACCAGAGAAACCAAGTCATTTATTCTCTTTTACACACATTTCGTTCCATCCAAATGAGCTGACTTGCTGTTCTCCTGAATCAGCACTTCCATGCTTTTGCAAAGGTGAGGCCCCATGCCTGGAGTGCGCTTCCTTTTCCTGAAGCTCTGTTCCTAGCTGTCTTCTCATCTTCCTTGGCAAATAAGATAAAGTACATAAAGTTTTTGAGCTAAAGCAGCCTGCAGGGAACCATATCCTGTGAATGACTGAAAAAGTTTAAGGAGGCCACCAGCAGAGTGTGCGGAAGGAGCTGCTGATATCAAGCAGAGTTGCATGTTGAAGACTCAACTGACCCAGATCTGGGGAGCAGATCAATTTGCATTAGCCTTGTTCTATCCTGTCTCTGGACTGTTCTCCCTGGTCACTCCTGGAAAAGGGATCATCTCCTCCATGGACACTCTCCTACTGTCAATTCCACAGATATTCATGGGAATTGGAAAAGCTGGCGCATCAGCCAATATGCCCATCCCATGGCTCTATCAGTCATCTTCAAAGCTGGAGGGTGGCCTTTGACAACCCATGGGAGTTCTATAATCTCCCCACACTCAGCCTAGGTGGCAGACTAGTGTGACCACCTTTCCTTTCAACCTAGTTTTGAGTTCCTTGTGTTTCTCACTGATAAGGAGTCTTTGGAGAGTGTCTGATGTGAATCTGGGCCAGCATGGAATGTTGGTGCATTCTCCAGACTGTCCTCTTTCCCATGCTCCGAATCCCAAGGCCCTCCAGTAAATCAGTCAATGAATGAGAATGTATTAGGCACATACTATATTACAGGAACTGTGCTAGTTAGCCAATAGCAATACAAGAAAAAATTGAAACAGTTCCTGTCCTCAAGGAGCTAACATTTTCTCTTGAGAGAAAACAGGTATATGGGAAAAGCAGCATTTCTTCTTGTGTTTAGGCTAGACAATGATACTTGCCCAAACTGTAAGACCAATGATTGCTACTGTCTTGGAAAATGGCACTAGGCATTGCCCATACGTTCTCTCATTAGATCCCCATAGTGATCCAGTGAGGTAGGCATGACTGTTATCTCCATTCTAGAGATGAGGAAACTGGAATAGAGAGGTTATGTTTCTTGCTCAGGGTCACACAGAGAGATAGTGTCTGGATTTGAATGCAGGTCTTCCTGACTCCAAGACCAGTGTGCTCAGAAACATAATCAGCAATTGCCCACTCCATATTCTCCTGGATTACCAGCTTTGGGCACTTTACTGAGAGTTCTTAAGAGATCAGAACAAGAGGCACCCAGTAAGCTAAGCCAGCTAAAAGTTTAATTAAATACAATTGCTAGTTTTGCTTCCCTTTCTCAAACAGCCTCATGCATATTCATCACCATAATTATTGTAGTAAAAAAACCCCAACAACCCTACCCTACAACTCATTATTTCACAATCTTCAGCTTCTACATGCCTGGAATTTTGCATAATTACCACTGAAATTAATTGCAAGTTAGTTAATTTCGTACTTTGTCCTTTCAAACTTAATTGGAAATTAATTTTAAAAAAATAACACAACACAACCAAAGAGCCCAAGTCATTGTGGAGGGGATGGCAGACCAGACTGTGGTTTGCATGAAAATGCTGGTTAATTGCTTGTGGAGGGAGCACACTGAGATCTGCAGTACAGGACCAATCCCACTACACAGACAGTGGCGATATTTCTCTACTAAGCAACCAACAATAAAGATTTCTAATCAGTATTAAGTAGCCATGACGATCACCTTGACACCTGGCTTCCTGCTTCACATTAGTTGTTGACCTTCCCCTATTAGGTTCTCAAATCGATCACACAAGGCATCCTTGTCATCATCCCACCTATCCTCCACCTTCCAAAACTTCCACAAATGTCCGTTTAGGACCTGGCTTCAATCCACCTTCCTGTCTGCTTCTTTCCCTGCCCCTGTAAAAAAGAAAGTTACTTGTCTTCCCCTCCACTACTGATGAGCTAACATTAAGCTATTTTAATCTCAGTATTTCTGCGCACAGATCAGATAATGGTACTTTCCTGTTCAACCACCTTCACTGGCTCCCTATGGCCTCCAGGATAAAACACAGACATCTCATCTTGGTCTTTAAAGGTCTCTATAATGCAGCTTCCTAATCTAATTTTTCTGACTTATTTCATATCGCTTACCTCAAAATCTTGTACATGAGAGTATAGTGTATAAAGCACTGTACATTAGACTATTCCCTATATTTGAAATTATTTTCCATTTTCATGTTCTTGCATAAGCTCTATCAGGGACACCTCCTCTCCTATGCCAACAATAAATTTTCTACATGACTCTTTTCTCTCAGAATTATTTTTCTTTAAGTTTCATGACAGCTCCCACGTCACCCATGATGTCTTCCCTAATTCTACAGTTGTTAATACCCTAGCCATCATCAAATTATCTTGTCTGTATTCATCAGAATGTATACTGCTGTCAAGTAGCAGAACATAAGTCCTCTGAGGGCAGGGACTGTCTTCATTCTTGTATCCCCAGTACCTAGCAAGCAATTTAATAAATGTCTATTGGATTGAAATGGCCCCAAGAAGAGATGTCAGACTAGAGACCCTGTGCTTTTTCAAAACACCAGGCTTACACCAGATTAAAATGTAATGGGGAAATGTTTCACAAAATCAATAAAAATACAACACAGATAATGTTACTTTGTTGTTTTCTAAGTCCATATGCTGCCAGCAGGGATCTGTTTCTGTTTCAAATTTTTTCCCACAGTATCATCTTGCAAAAGTTCTGTCAATTGCTTGGTTTTTTTGTTTTGTTTTGCTTGTTTTTAACTGATCTCCTCTTGAATGGCCTGACCCAGTCACTCCATGCCGTTGGTTTTCTATCTCTGTCGTCTGACATTTGAATCACAGAATCTCAGAGTTGGAAGGGTCATTGGGGTCCATCTAGTCCTACCTGTGTCTGAATAAAAAATCCTCCTACAAGATACCCAACAAGAGAAGATGAGGAAGTGAGTCCATTCTAGGCACTGTGGATAACTTCCGTAAAGGTGGGAGATGTAGTTTTGGGTTCAAGGGCTAGCAATTTGGCTGGAACAAAAACTGCATGAAGGACAGTGATGGGTGCGATAAGTTTGAAAAGATAGACTGGAATCAGATTGTGGAAGACTTTTGTTTTCAGATAGAGGAAGAGAGTATTGTATCCTAGAGGCAATAGGGAGCCACTGAAGACTCTTTGACTTGACTGTTTCACTTGATACTATTATCTGAATACTAGTGTTGTGTATGTGTGTGTGTGTGTGTGTGTGTGTGTGTGTGTGTGTGTGTATGTATGTATGTGCAGAGGAGATAAGAGACCGAGACAGGGAGATAGAGAATGAAGAAACAGAGAGGAAAGGGACAGAAGAAGAGATGAGAAAGCAGGGGAGTCATGATGAGAACTGTGCTTTAGGAATAGAAATTTGGTAGCTGTATGGAGTATGGGTTAGAGAGGAGACTTTTGGAAAGCAGGCAGGAGGCTCTTAGGAGTTTTATACTGTTACCATGTATACTAATTACTGGCACAATAGCATTAATGCTAGGAGGCTGGTAGTAGCCCAGGCAAAAAGTGACAAGGGTCAGATGATGAGGGTAGTTTTATGGGGGCAATGAAAGGGACATTGAAAAAAAGGCTTTGGTAAGACTTGGCAAGACTGGGTAGGGAGGATGAGGGAAAGAAAAGAGTGAAGGATAACTCTGAGGATGTGGATTTAGGAGGCTGGGATAATATTGGCATCCTCGACAGAACTAGGTTTAGAGGAGGAGAAAGGAATGGATGATTCTGTGTGGATATGTTGAGTCTGAGATGCTGATGAGACATGGCTTGAGATGTTCAATAGGCAGCAGGCAATGTAGGACTGGATTTAGGAGATAGATGAGAGTTAGGTGTACAGATTTGGGAATTATTGGCATTGAACTCATAACTAAACCCAGAGGTGGTGGGAAGGTCTCCAAGAAAGAGCTCAGAAGGAAAAGAAGAAAGGATAGAACAAGAGAACAGTAAAGGCCTGGGCCCTAAGGGACACCCATGCAAAGGTCAAAAAGGACCATGATGGTCCAGCAAAGGTGACTGAAAGGGAATGGTCAGATGGGGAGGAGGACCCCCAAAGTGCAGAGTCACAGAAGCCAAGGGGAAAAGATCTTCAGGAGGAAGGCGAGACCAATGCCAACAATGCCTATAAAGAATGAAGCTTGAAAAGGACCATTATATCGAACAGTTAAGAAATCAGTGGTAGTCTTGGAGGAAAAAAATCTTAGTAGAGCGATGGGGTCAAGAACCAGGCTGCAAGGGGTGGAAAAATGAGGGGGTGGTAAGAAAGGGAAGTCAGTGATTAGAGATGGTTTTTTTCTGGGAGCTTGGCCATAAAAAGGGATGAGCTATAGGACAACAGCATGAGGGGAGAGCAGGGTCAAGTGAAAGGTTCTGAAGAATGAGGTAGATCTAAGCATGTTTCTAGGTCACAGAGAAGATGCTATTGGGGAAAAGTGATATAAGATGAGAGAGGAGGGAATGATCATAAAAATGTCTTCTTTAAAGCTGCCCTCAGTGACCAAGACTTCAGGAGATGTGGGAAGAGAAAATGCCCTTCAGTTGCCTCAAGAGAACCAGGAGGTCTTTTCTGCTTAACTGGGCACCTCTGGAGTGCAGGGTGACCAAGTATCAGAAGTATTGGGAGAAGGATGTAGAGAGGCAGGTATATATCAACAGAGGAGATTTGTCCCAAAGGGACCTTGAACTCTGACCACAAACACAAATGACAATTTTGGAGCTAAGTCTTCTAATAGTAATACTTGGAAATCGCTTCTATATCTTGCAATGCAGAATAAGTCACGGGGACTATGGTGGCACTCAGATATGGCCCGATTGCCCTAGAGTGACTACCCATGACTGCACTGGCATTATGAACAAATGAAAGACCCAGGATCTTTGGGAAGAGTGATTCTTCCTAAAGATCATCATGTTCTACAATAAGAAAAAGAAGCGTAAGAAGCTTGTGGAAAGGTTATCAAAGGGACATTTTACAGACGACTTTTTCTCCTAATTTTTCTGCCCACCAGAAGATTATATGTCTATGCCATAAGTCTAAAATCCTAGACTGTTTGATTTGATACCGCTCTCTGAATTTAGCTGTGTGTGTGTGTGCGTGTGTAGAGGAGATAGGAGACTGAGACAAAGAGGCAGAGAGGCAAGAGAGAGAGAAGAAGGGATGAGAGAGACAGAGATAGAGGGGAGGAGGATGACGAACAGGGCAAGGAGGGGGAGGATACATGGGATCCAAGCTTTAGAACTGGAAGAGACCTCAGAGGTCATTCTAACCCAATCTCCAAATTTTACAAATGAAGAAACTGATCCCTGAAAGATGATATGCCTCGTCCAATGTCAGACAAGCAGTAAGTGGCAGAATTGCCTCTTGTAATGGATTATATCATGTACATAAGGAGCTCTGCAAACTTTAAAGGGCCAAGTAAACATCAGTTATTTTATTATAATTACGCATCCTGTTTTTCCCTGGAGTTTGGAAAGATACCATCTTGAGACAAATCTCTGTCATTCTATGTTTATTCTTTTATATTTCAGGTTCTGCATACTGCTGCAGATAGAGAAGGGAGAAACAGAGAGGAGAGAGACAGAGAAGAGAAGAGAAGAGGGAGGAGACACAAAAGGATAAAAGGTAGTGAATGAAAGGATGAGGTTTTGTAAAAAATAACTGAACAAAAGGTGCGGGGTATAAGCTCCTCTACCACAGGATCACTGAAGGCATTTTCAGGAGCCCTTCAGGAACAGACAGGATGATGGGATGACCCCAACCTGTTCCCACATGATTTTGATTTTGTCCATCAGGTCTCTATATTTTGAAAGCTTTTCATTCCATATGGTTTGGAGATTATAATTATTAAGGGTGAGTTTAGATACATCACTTCTCTGGGTTTCAGTTTACTTCTCTATAAAATGGGAGCATTAGATTGGATAGTCTCGAAGGCCCCTTCCAGCCCTAAATCTATGAACTTTATGAACACTGGAGGTTAAATTGGGGTAATTATAAGCAATGGTTCAGTCTGCAATAATATTTCTATTCCTGTACATTTTATTTCTTGAACTCTCAGGCATATTTTAGAGCTTATGTTAGCAGGAAGGAGATTTATCACTTTTGCTTATGAAAGATATTGCCACTATACTGACCGAGAGGCAATGGGATGTAGAGGAGAGTGAGCTGAGTTGGTCTCTTAACCAAGAAGATCCAGGTTTAAGTCTTACCTCTGACACCCATCAGCTGTGTGACCCTGGGCAAGTCTTTAAGACTACACAGACGGTGGTGAGATATTTTGGTAAAGAAAGTTCCCTTTGCCAATGAAATCACAAGGCTAGTCTCTATCCCTTTTGCCACCAATAACTTGGAAAAGATAAAAGGTTTCCCTAATTGACCAATTAATTGGAGGATAATTTTCACCGGGAACCTCCTTGAGCTTAAGGGAAGTATACCCAGCTCTTCTAGGCAGATGGGAAGCCATCACTGGGGTTAATAAAAAGAAAACAAGTCAAAAGCCAAGCACAAATCACAGGAGTAATTTGAATGAAACCTTGTTAGAAGTGGGATTATCATCTCCTTGCTAATAAAACAAGCTAAAGACAGTCACATTTGCTTGGTCTCAGTGGAAAAGAGGGCAAAGGGAGTCAAAAGTCCATGAACAAACCTTGACTATTTAATGGATTACTGTGGGCCTGGCTAAGAAGGTTGGTCTGAAAGTTTTTCACATGACCAGAAATCCAATGGGCAAACTCCAACATGCCTGCTCCAACCTAGGTTAATGAAGGAGATACACACACATTCACACTTGCTTTTTTTTTTTCCAGAGGATCACAGAGTGTGCACAGAATACCGATGAGTTGAGGCTGCACTGAATTAAATATTTGCTATGGTGAAACAGACCCTATTTTAAAGCGTGCAAAAATAATTACTCCTGCACAACTGGTCCAGGCAGCAATGTGCAAAAGCAAGCTGTGTTAACTGCTGATGGAGTCACAAAAGCAAGAGAAAACACCTCCAAACCCACAACTTTTAAAATTTCAATTTACTTAGGGGGTTTGAAGGGCAAGGCTAGGTCAAGTGTTCTGCCTTTCTAGCTCATGCCAGGAACATAAATAACTTGATGACATGGAAACAGCAGTAGATAGGGAAATGCACTTGTAAAGCATTGAGTCCCACCTGACCGAGGGGAGGGGAAAGGCAATGAGGTTAGGAATACAGCCCACAAGCTGATAGGTAAATACAAAGTAATTTCAAGGGGATGACAATAATTAAGGGAGGGATCTAGAAAGGCCTTATAGAGAATGTGATACCTGAGTATTACTCGGGAGAAAGCTAGGAGTCTGAGAGGAAGCTGGCTTGGTAGAGAAAGTGCTTGGGGGAGGGTTTTCAGCAAGGTCCTGAATGTAGCACTGAGTGATGGAATGAGTAGATTAAGCAGAATATAGAAGGGAGAGTAAAATGGCAGGTGTGAGAGATTCTCTTGGAAGACCAGCTTGGTTGAATGGTGGAGAGGGGGCTATGATGAGTGATGAGAGATGAAGGGAAGGCAATATTTCAATCCCTCTAATGAGGAGAGGGCCTTAAACATCACGTTCATCAGCAGGAGAGAGAAGCAATAAAAAGGGTTTAAAGGAAGACTTTTGGCAACTGTGTGTAGGATGAATTGGGGCAAGGTGAGACTATGGGTAGGGTGCCCAGGTAAGAATCTGTCACAACAGTCTTGCTGCAAAGTGGGGAAGACTTAGGTTAAGTTTGATGCTTCAAAATTGCATAAAAAAAAAGTTTTTCTGATAAAGGTCTCATTTTTCAAATATATATATATATGTACATATATATGTGGAACTGAGTCAAATTTATAAAAATGATTATTTATGAGAGTCATTCCACGGTTGATAAATGGTCATAGGATATGAACAGGCACTTTTCAGAGGAAGAAATTGAGGCTATCTATAGTCATATAAAAAATTCTAAATCACTATTGATCAGGGAAATGCAAATTGAAACAACTCTAAGGTACCACCTCACCTCTATCAGATTGGCTAATATGACAGAAAAGGAAATGACAAATGCTGGAGGGGAATTGGAACAGAGATACTAATGCACCATTGGTGGAGTTGTGAACTGATCTAACCATTCTGGAGAGTAATTTCGAATTGTGCCCCAAAGGGTATAAAACTGTGCATACCCTTTGACCCAGCAATACCACTTCTAGGTCTGCATTCCGAAGAAATCAAAGAAAAAGGATGAGGGCCTATGTGCATAAAAATATTTATGGCAGCTGTTTTTGTGGTGGCAAAGAGTTGGAAACTGAGGGGATGCCCATTAATTGGGGAATGGTTGAACAAGTTGCAGTATATGAATGTAATGGGACACTACTGTGCTATAAGAAATGATGAACAGGCAGACTTCAGAAAACCCTGGGAAGATTTACATGAACTGATGCAAAGCAAAGTGGGCAGAACCAGGAGAACACTGTATACACAGCAACAGCAACATTGTACGAAGGGCAGCTGAGAGTGACTTAGCTGTTTTCAGCAATACAATGATCCAAGACAATTCCAATGGACTCATGATGAAAACTACTCTCTGCTCCCACAGAAAGAACTTCTGGAGTCTGAAATGTAGATTGAAGCATTTAAAAAAAAACCCCCAAACCTTTATTCTTTTTTTTTTTTTTTGGTCTGTGTTTTCTCTTGTAACATGGCTAGGGTGGAAATGTCTTTCATGACTGTACAAGTATAATCAATATCAAATTGCTTGCCTTCTCAAGGAGGGGTGAGGGTAGGAAGGGAAAGAATTTGGAACTCAAAATTTTAAAAAATAAATCTTAAAAACTTATGAGAAAAAAACACAAAAATAAATCTTATAAAAGAGGCAGGAATCAATTAAGAAGCAGGTAGCTGGAAAGAGCACTGGACTTATAGTTAGGAAGACCTGAGTTCAAATCCAGCCTCCTAGCTGTATGACCTTGGGCAAGTCATTTAAGTTCTGACTGCCTCAAGTTTCTCAACTGTAAAAGGGGGGGTAAAAATAGCACCTAGCTCCCAGGGTTCTTGTGAGGATAAAGTAAAATAATAAAGAGCTTTGCAAACCTTAAAGAATGACAAGTATTATATAATGTATATAAGGTGCTATTATTCATCAACAAGCACTCATTAGGTGCCTGTTCTGTTGCAGGCACTGTGTGATAAGTACTGGGCATAGGAAGACGAAATGAAAGAATCCCTGCTCACCTTTCTGCTGAGAAAGAGGTGAGTTTCAGCATCTGTTCGGCAGGACCAATACTGGTCAGTACCGTCAATCTGAATCTGGTGGCCTTTTTTCATTTACATTAATGGAGGCACTGTGTATCTCATTCTCTGAGTTCTAACTTCCTTTTTTATCCAGTCATGTAAGTCTTCTCAGGTTTCTCTGAATTCCTCATTGACACTTCTTACAGCACAAAAGGATCCCATTCTATCCATGTATCACACTTTCTTCAGTCATTCCTCAACTGATGGACCCTCATTTTCTTTCTAATTTTGCTACCCTTCCCAAATACTGCTATTTTGTTAACTATGCAGGCTTTATTTTCTATTTCTGTCCACTTTGGGGGTGGGGGTAGGGTGGTCTGTGCCCCACAGTAAGATCGCTGAGTCCAAAGGGCATGGATAATTTAATGATTTTTTTCCATAGTTCTAAATTAGTAAATGTTTACATGAGTAAATGTTGAATTGGACTAAGTGTATAAAAGGTTTTTGCTCAGGGCTGTACCTATGAACTACTGTGCGAGGGAAGAAAGGACTCAAACTCTGCCTAGGGCCAAGGCTAAGGGGCAATGGAGACATCTTCAGCTGAGATAGAGAGAGTAAGGTGCCATTCTGAAGGGTGCAAGACTTAAGATCCCCAATGCTGCAGGCTATTGGGGGGAGATGCAGTTAGGGAAGAGAGGGGTTCACCTCTACTATAACATCTGCTAGCTTCCTACTTTAATCAGTTTTTCTAAGCAGGTACTGAGGTATGATGTTCCTAGATTACTGAAATATTGCAAGTGCTGCCAGAGGCCACTAAGTGCTGCACCCTGCAGCACTGTCCCAATTGCCCTACCCTGGTCTTGCCCCCTGCTTTTTAGCTTGATCCCCTGGGTAGCTCTTTGGGCTGTTAAAGCTTGGCTTTGTCACTGAGGAATGCTTCTGCCCAGGCCACCCTGCGATTTCTCTCCTGTTCAGTGTAGATACTACCAATTACCGTTCATCTATACTATCTCCAGGGGTATTGGAATGATGAATCACAGAACGCACGTGCCAGGTTTTGAGTTAGCAGAGAAAGGTGCTACATGCAACACTCCAAGACTATTTCTGGAAAACGTGCTGTATGAGATAGGACAATGAGGGCACCAGCTCCTGTTCTCCTCACAGATTTTTTACATGGCTTAGCTTTCAAAATGGGCCAGTCCTGACTTACCTTTCTTCTTTCTGTTGATGGTGGCAGGATGGAAATGCAGTAGAATGAGTGTTAGGTTTGGAGTTAAAATGAGTCCTAGCTGTGCCACTAACTGTGCCCCAGTGTCCTCATCTGTAAAAATGAAGATGTTGCACTCTAAGGTCTCTTGTAGCTGTAAATCTAGGATGCTCTGGCCAAACATGGCAGGATATCAAGTATGCATGTTAGCTTACTTCCTAAAATTAATAAACTGCTTGAAGAATTAAATTGAATAAATTTAGAATTAAATAATTATACGCATAAAGGATATAATTGAATTGAATATGTATTTAGCACAGTGACTGACACAGAGTAGATGTTTAATAAATGCTGGCTTACGTGTAGTTTTAAATATTTTTTCCCCCTCCTGGAACACCAATTTAAAGAAGACGTATTGTCATTACGCCAACTGTTCCTCCCGAGTTACTTTGCAAAGAAAAATAGATAATGAAGATAGTAATAATGACAATTATATCAATGGCTGATGTTTACATAGCACTTTAAGGTTTTCAGAGACGATCTAGTATAGGGAATACAATATTGGATTTAGAGTGAAGAAGGCCTGGCTTCCAATCCCAGCTCTGCCACTTACTAGCTGTGCGACCCTGGGAAAGTTCCATAACCTCTCTGGGCCACAGGTGACTCCCTAGAACCTACCTGGGAAGCCACAGATCTGGGCTGGTGGAGTGAGGTCCCCAGGCTAAAAAAGGATCATCAAAAGATAGAATTTGGAAGAATCCCAATTCTGACCTCTGGGATCACAGACTTCAAACATTAAAGGTCATCTAGTCTAATGCCCTCATTTTAAGGAAGAGGAAATGGAGGTCTAGAGAGAGAAAGGACTTGTCCAAGATAACTCAAGAAGTATGTCACAGCCCCTGGATTTGACCCATTCAAAATCCTGACTCTAAATCCAGCACCACTGTATAACGGCACTTCCCATTTGATCCACAGAGGAACCCTTGCAGGTCAGTGCTATAGGCAGTTATTTCCATTTCAAAGAAGAGGAGAAATTAGGTGACTTGCTCAGGGTCACACAGCTAATAAATTTGAAAGTGGAACTAAACTGAGGTCTCTCTTGCCTCCAGACCTAACGTTATCATGCTTCCTCTTGCTGGAGAAGTAGATCTGGATATGAAGTTAGGAAAACCTGAGTTTAAATCCAGCCTCAGAAACTTGCTAGCTGCGTGACCTTGGGTAAGTCCCTTAACTGCTGTCTGCCTCAGTTTCCTTGTCTGTAAAATGGGGATAATAATAGCACCCACCTCTTGGGGTTGTTGTGAGAATCAAATAAGATACATTGGTAAAACATTCTGTAAACCTCAAAGCCCTATATAATTGCTAGATATGATTTTCATTATACATGTATACACTGCTTTAAGGTTTATGAGAGGCAGCACAGCTTGATGCAGCTATTCTCCAATGGTTTGACCTTGGGATTCCTTGACATTCTCAAAAAGCACTGATGACACCCCCCTCCCCAACAATTTTGGTTTATGTGGGTTAAACCTATTGATATTTGCTATATTAGAAATGAAAACATCTTAGTAGTAAAATGAAAATAGTTTTGACCTTGTGGACCTCCTGAAAGAATCTTGGGGTCCATACTTGGAGAGCTGCTGGTCTAGTGGATTGAGAACTGCCTAGGAAGACCTGGGTTCAAGTCTCTCCTCTGATCCAAGAGAGCATGGGCAAGTCCCTCAATCTTTCAGTGTTTAGAAGACAGGCAACTCTTCTCTGTACAGAGAAGGGGCTATCTTATACTGGCGGGAGGAGTTTCCCTCACCTGAATGTACCCCATAATAGTGTCACTGCATGTCTGGTTCCAATCCTTTCAAGGCTTACAGAGAACTTTTCTCACTACAATCTTGCATGGTAGGTTGTGTGAGTTACCTATTTGTATGGTGTATCCCTGTAGTAGAATGGGAACTCACAGGTCTGATCACATCACTCCCTTCCTCAATATGGAGGAATTAAACTCCTATGGATACCTATTACCTCAAGGATCAAAGACAAACTCCTCTGCTTGGCATTTAAAGCCCGTTGTGAAAGAGCTCTAATCTACTCTCCCAGGCTTATTTATACCCTACTCTTCATCATGTACCATGTGCATTGGCCAAACTCACTTTCTGACAATGCATCTCCCGTGTCTGGAATTTTGCTGAAACAGAATTTAAACCTAGGTCATAGGATCATAGATTCAGAGTCAGAAGGGACCTCAAAGTAATCTTTTTGATCCCAGTTCTTGTGCTCAGTCCTCTACAGATGGATAAACAGAAAAATAGATGGATAGATCAATGGATGGATGGATGGATAGACAGAAAAGTAGGTGATGGATGGATAGAGTATTGATTAAGTACTTACTGTGTGCCAGTCACTGTGCCAAGCACTGGGAATACAAATGAAAAAACAAGATAGTTCCAGGCCTTGTTTACATTTTAATGGGGAAAGACAACATATTAAAAGGGTCTGAGAGAAGGGTGGGAAGGAGGAAGGTACCCACATTGGGGCAAGGTCCTGAAAGAATCCAGGGAATCATGGGCTGAACCAGGATTGGAGTAAGCATTGTGGGCATGGGTACTTCCTCAAATGGAGACTTGGGAACAAAGTCACTACTCAGGAGTAGACTGCACATCACCCTGTTTCACATAACCCAGCCAAGGACAGGCTGAGGGACACAGCCTGTGCCAGAGTAGAAGACAGCAGGTGCACTCACAGGGAGGCTGGCAGAATCAGGGTTAAGTCTCAGACTCCTTGACTTAGAGGCCAAGGCTGTCTTCCTGAGACCCTCTCTATTGCACATAAAAGTGTCAAAAACAATTCCCCCTTCAAAACAAAGCTGGTAAATATACGGACATCTCTAGGTATTGTGGGGCCCTTGTAGGGTCTTCCAGCTCTGTCTAGACACAAAACCAACAGAGCATAATGCATAAGAATGTTTTACGGCCAGGAGTTTTTTTTTTTTTTTATCTTGTTGCTTCTCTGAGGAGATGGCTGATAAATCAGGCTTCATGGGTTGAGAGGAATGTGTGTTTCTCAGAGTGACTTTCCTGAGCTGAGTGAAGGACAAGTGGAAATGTGACAGAAGGAAACATTGCTTAGGAGGTGACCTTACTTTTCCAGGGACCAATTAAATCCATTTGGGGAACAGAAAAAGGGCAGGAAATGTGAGGCCTGTACACAGACTGTCACCTGTTTCTCAGTAATGAAAACCAGAGTGTCCTTTCTGGACATAATAGAATTTAATAAAATTTCAATTATTTATTCCATGTATGTGAGGCTATAGGGCAGCTAAGTGGTGCAGTGGACAGAAAGCTGAGCCTGGAGTGAGGAAGACCTGAGTTCAAATCTAGCCTGAGACACTGACCCTGGGCAAGTCACTTAACCCTGTTTGCTTCAGTTTTTTTATCTGTAAAATGATCTGAAGAAGGAAATGACAAACCTTTCCAGTATCTTTGCCAAGAAATGCCTAAATGGAGTCACAAAGACTAGAATGTGACTGAACAACAACGTGTGGGGTCAGTAAGATGCTAAACGAGCCAGTCATAGGACCAAAGACTTGGAGCTAGAAGGGCCATTAGAGGCCATTCAGCCTAAGCCCCTCATTTAGCAGATGAGGAAGCTGAGGCACAAAGAGCTGAAGAGATTTGCCAAGGGTAAAACAGCTAGTAAATGTCTGAGGAGAGATTCAAACTCAGGTTTTTGTGATTCTAATTCCTTTTCACTCCTTATGGTTCACCACCACGATTCCCAATCTATAGACAGATGATTGATAGAGTACTGCTTACTGTATGCCAGCCATTGTGCCAAGCACAGGGAACACAATAGAAGTCAGCAGACCAAAATACCATGGTCAGAGCACTGGCTCCCTCTGGCCTCTGGGACTAAAGATCAACTCTCCCTATGGCTCTAGCTCTAGCCTATTTCTCTGGCCTGCTTTTGCATTCCTCTGCTTGTCACATTCTCCTTTCTACCCAAATTGGGGAATTTGCAATTCACTGGACTTGGTATGCCCAGCTCCCAAAATAAATGCCTTAATTTCTTATATAATACTTTGTTTTTCCCCCAATTACATGTTAAAATAATTTCAAAAACATTTTTAAAAGTTTTCAGTTTCAAATTCTATCCCTCTCTCCCCTCCTCCTTCCTTGAGATGGTAATTAATCCAACATAGTTTATACATGTGCAGTCATGTAAGACACTAAATGCCTTTAAAAACAGGCTTATACTATAGATCTAGAACACATTCCCTTTTCTTCTCTACCTTTCAGAATCTCTGGTATCCTTCAGGGCTAAACACATGTCACTGCTAATAAAAACTCTTCATTTTGTTTGTTTAAATAGGCACCTAGGTGGTACAGGGTGTGGGTCTGGAACTTAACTAGTTGTATGATCCAGGGCAAGTCACTTAACCTCTGCCTCAGTTTCCTCATCTGTCAAATGGAAATAATAATAGGACCTACCTCCCCCTGTGCAGATCAGTTTGAGATAACAGGTACAGCACTCCGTAAAACTTAAAGTGTTATGTAAATGCTACCACTTTTAATATGATTATGATTACTTCTGACCTCCCTGATTATTTGTGCTCTTTCTCCCCTGAGGTTTATCTGCTTAAAAAGTTACATCCCTGAGAGAAGGAAAAATTATTTTGCTTTGACTTTGTATCCCCAGGGCCTGTCATGGCATTTTGCACGTTGGCAGGGGCTTAAGAAATACTTAATCTGAACTGTATCCTTCTGGAAATGGGGCACCCTGTCTTTTGACCTCCTTTCCCCACTGTCCTAAAAGTGCTTTGTGGAGTTTATTTATTTTAAAGCAAAATCAGCTCTTTCAGGGGAGGGCAGATGGGAGAGCGGCTACTTGTGGTCACTGGAGAGGCTCCAGGGTGATGGACAACCAGAGCTGGGAATTGCTGATTCGAAGCAAAGATAGAGCACTCCAGGAAAGACAAAAGAACATTTTATCTAACAGCAAGAGACAAAGAGAGACTTTTCCTCCTTCTGTCAAAGCTGCTGATTTTGGCTTTGGGGGTTTGTCTGGAGGGACATTTGTCACATCTGAAGGGTAGACCCTAGTGGTCTCTTATCAAACTAGAATCATAACCTGTCAGAACTGGAAGAAAACTGAGAGAACATCGAGTTGAATGGATGAGGGGACTGAGGCCAAAGATGTGTCTTGTTCAAAGTACTGCAACGTTCAGACAAATTCATTTAATCTGAAAAGCAGACTTTATTTTGGGGCCAAGGTGGAACAGAATGTGTGGGAGCTGTTCCTTACGTTAAGTGAAAAGGTATCTCTTTGCTACTTCATCCAGTGGTTAGGGACTGGTTAGGGACCATCCCTCTGGTCCCAGAAATTGGCAAAATAAATCAAATCTCTCTTCCACATGGGATAGGGATAGAGGATAGAGGCAAGACCTGTGAGGTCATTCGTCTGGGGAATTTCCTGGTGAGAAAATGCTCTCTGTTGAGGTGGGTCTGTGCCTTCTCTGCAGTGTACACTTTGGGAGATTTGCCTGAGGATGCTAAGAAGTTGGGTGACTCCTCCAGGGTTACAAAGCCAGGGAGTGTTAGAGGTGGGATTTGAATCCATGTCTTCCTGGAGGGCAATTCTTTACCTCTTGATGCATTAAAGACCTTCAAATATTTGAAGACAGTTATCACATTTGCTCTGGCTCCCATCCCAAATCTGCCCTTCTGCAGGCTATATCCCTTAATCCATCAACTGATTCTCATACGATATGCTCTCAAGACTCTTCACTATTCCATATCTCTTGTTCAGGTTTTTTTCCCAATTATGTTTGACTCTTCATGATCCCATTTGGGGTTTTCTTGGCAGAGATACTGGAGGGGTTTGCCATTTCCTTTTCCAGCTCATTTTACAGATAGGGAAACTGAGGCAAATAGGGGTAAGTGATTTGCCCAGGGTCTCACTGTTAGTAAGTGTCTGAGGTTGGATTTGAACTCAGGCCTTCCTGACTCCAGGCCTGGCACTCTCTACACTATGCCACTTAGCTGCATACTGTTGCTTACTTCTCCCTCCCATAGAATATATGCTTCTTGAGGGCAGGTAATATTTTCCCATCTGTATTTGTTTAATTGGTACCTAGCATAATACCTGGTATGCAGCTGGAGCTTAATAAATGCTAGTCAAAATGAACTGAATCCAGATTGCAGATATCGGCATACACAGATGTCTTCATTTTTGACAACAAACACAGATGAGATCATAAAATTTAGGGACAGAAAGGACCATATGACCATTACTTGGATTTTGGCCCTTCTTCCCCTCTCCTCTCCTTAGTTTCTTGCAAAGGCAGCAGCTTCTGGGTTCTAATGCTCAGCAAAGCTCAGTTGCTAAGTGGGGGTAATATTCAGTATTTAATATAATGAATTATGCAGCTCTTACAAAAAATGAAATCATACATTACCTAATATCCTCAGATGTGGGCTGAGCTGAGCTAAATACCCAGTAATAATTCCAGGAGCTTCTTCCTGAAGAATTTGGAAGGTGAGACATGGAAAATGCTTTATTATGATGTCTGTGTACAGGATGCATTGGAGAGGGGAGAGGAGGGAAGTGGGGAAACTAATTATGAGGTTACGACAGCAGGACAGGTGAAGAGGAAGCCTAGCACCTACATGAACATGGTGGCTGGGCACATGGAGAGAAGAAGGGGGCACAATTGACAAGGTTTGGGAATTTCCTGGCCATGGTGCTGAGGGACAGGTTCCAGACCTTGATGACTGGGAGGATGGCTGCTCCTTTAACTGAAATGTAAAGCTAGGAGTAGGAGATAGTTACATGGAGAAGATGATGGACAGATTTGGACATGTTGATTTTTAGGTGCCAACCAGAGCCCTAGGGAGAGATGTCCAGCAGGCAGACAATGACAGGCAGAGTGAGCAAAGCAGAAATAAGGGTCAGGACATTCTAGAACTCAACAAGTATCTTTTAAGTGCCTACTATATATATATAACTACAGGGATTGGGACTAAGCCTGTGACTTCACTGGTATAGGGAACTGCAAGGACTTTTTCTATCAGTGCAAGACAACACCTTTTCTTCAATCCATACCCATAGAGAGCTGCCTAGAGCAGTCTGAGGTCAAATAGCTTGTCCAGAGTCAAGATACCATGGGTCAACCCAGCCTTCAAAGATTTCAAATTGCAAATTATTCTAAGGCAATGAAGAATCCCACTGCTGAGTAGGTTGAAGCATATTACTGATGGAGGGATGACAAAGTCAAGAGACCTAGAGGAAGGACTCCAGTACATTGGGCAAATCCCCTGGGAAGTTATGGAAGGATATGGACAAGAGCTGCATAGGCTCTTGTAAAAGTAGATGCCTGCTGGCACCACCAGTAAGTATCCCCATTGGTCAGGTCCTAGATCCACACAGAGGTCCAAGTGTGTACAGAACACTGTGCAGTCTATCCATTCTCTTCTTATTGGAAATACTCTCAGTTAAAATGAGCTCCTTTAACTTAATTTAGGTGCTAAAGGTGGGAATGGAAAGATATTTAAAACAATTTGCCCATTTTAAAACCATAAAAGGTGTGCATTCAGGGCCATGATGATGAAGAGATTCTATTTAGTGGGCTCAGCTCTTAAGCAAATTAAAATTTTATAGTCCCAGGATAGCGAGTGGAGTCTTGAACATTCCAGGTCCAGGATGCAACTCATAAATAATATTTAACACTAAATGAGAAGACAACAGTGAGTTTTTTTTTAACAGTGTTCCTAGAATCACAGAATTTTAGAGGTAAGGACCATTCTGAATATCAACTAATTCTTTTTTCCTCCATTCAATTTATAGAGAAGGAGACTGAGGGTCAGAGTGGATGAGTAATGTAGGCAAGGACTGAAACTCTGGTCTTAATGAGCCCTGAAAAGATCCTTCCTTCATCAGTGCCCAGAAAAGGGGGCGGCGATAAGGAGAGCATGTGGAGAGCTGAAGCTGGCAACAAGAGAACAGAAGAAATGTGACAAGGGCTCTGAACTTGTCTGAAACATCAAGTAAAGCAGGTGTGAAGTGATGGTTTCCAGGGTTCAGAGCTGGGGTTGCTGTGCTATGCAAAGACAGCAGAGTCACAGGCGGGGCTATGGAGAGGGACAGGTTCAGCTGCCCATAGCCAAGGCTCAATAGTTCCAAGGAACACAGAAGGAGTAGGCAGATTTCTGGGTCACACGTCCCTCTTTTCAGCCACACCCACATTCACAAAGAGCAAGTTTCTGGGAAGAATCATCTCCCAACGCAACAAAGAGTAAGTAACAAGGATATGTGTTATATTTAAAATCCGCCTTGAATCAACATTATCCAGATAATCTTCATATTAGCCAAGTTTTCTGGATAACGTCAATCATATGTTCAGGAAATCAGCATTTCCTTCACAGAATTGGAGAATTCCTTAAGAGAGTACCTGTCTAATCCCTTGATTTTATTTTATTTTATTTTGAGAAAAATAACAAATTTTTATCTGTTCACAGATGCAAGTAACTGCCTTGACATTTTTAGAACGTTCTAATAAGGACAGCAAAACCTTGATCCCTTGATTTTAAAGAAGGAAACTGATACCCAAAGAGATTATATAACTTGTGTAATATCACAGAACTAGCTAATAGCGTACACAGGGTCCGAATCCAGGTCTCCTGATGCCCAAATCTAATTATCTCTCGATTCTATTGTCCCACTTCTTTGTGAGCGGATTCGCCGGAAGGTGGTTGTTGGAAATACTTCTTTGTCCTTTATCACTTTGGTCCTTAGCTGTGAATTTGGGTTGATACAGAGCTCATCTGGTTAACGTTCCTGTTAGCCAGTGTCAAGATTTTGGCGGTAACACACGCATACCCGGCCTGGGATCTGGCAGCGCAGCAGAAAGGATGTGAACGACATTTGCAGCTTTGCTTTTTCTTGGTGGAAACTCAATCTCCAGCTATCCAATTGATCATAAGTGACATTTACTTAAACATTCCTTCCTCCTGATTCTATCTCCCTCAGAAAATGCCAACAAATACGCCTGCGGGAAAAACAATCCTTTCCCTACAACTGTGTAGCTTTTGAAAAATTATAACTTTAATTATCTGTTCCATTCTTGACAGCTTACTTTATTAGTAGAGCCCACACCCAGTATCGATTTCCCTCCCATTAAAAACGAACATTACTAGAGCACCCAAAGTTGCCTGCCTACACTTACTGCGATGTATGCCTCCAGGTTTTATCATGCATATTAAATTTAGAGAGCATTTAGGCTAAAGCAATCTTAGCTTTATGATCCTGTTGGATTTAAAGGAAATGTTAATGAAATATGAACTACTTATAGTGAGCTGCAATCCCGGTGGGGTATATTTTAATTAGTACAGTTTGTTCAAAGGAAAACAAATTTGATTCCTCCTCATCTGTCACCCAGCTGTACTGCAACCTGAAAGCGGGGCAAAAAGACAAAGAGCAAGGATGGTAAGATGAGGTTTTTCAAATCAACTTGGGGACTTCGGCATGGAAAAGACAAGACTTGGCCCATTCCATCATTGGTAGCTTGGCAGTTTCATGTGAAAACATTTGCACTTGCTGAATTTCCAAAGCCTAGGATCACCTTGATGGCAGCTGGTTAGCTTCTAAACCAAATGTGATGAATTCAGGATGGTCTTCCATTCTTCCTTGGCCTTCCGTTTGGATAATGTAGACCATCATTTAGGATTCAGCATTTGATAACTAGAAACCGTAGGCTAGCCAAATGAGAAGGGGGAAGGAAAAAGAGAAAGGGAAAGGAAGAGAAGTGGGGGAGAAATAAGGTATCTCAGGAGGATCTACTGGCAAGGAAAGTTTTCTATGAAATATTGGTTTCTACTTCTAGCTGGAAAAACCCCTAAGGCAAAAAAGGAGAAAATTCTCATTTTCCCAAACCATAGCTCAAAGATCATCTTTTCTCCCTCTCTCTTCTCACTGAGAAGGGCAGTTGTATTGATGACGATGACTTTGTAAGACTGTCACACTCTAATATTGTACTCTTGCTCCAGGCACTCACTGTAACTCGCGTTGACAAGGAAGGATATTTCATTTTCAGATCTATATGTATGAATTTTTAATGAACTGTGCCACAGAAATCAAATATTTCCCCATTTCCAGAATCAGATTCTGACCTTCTGCCAAATGACTATAAATCATTCTCAGCATAAGAGAAAAAGGAATAACACATGTGGTGAGCCAGGAGTTGGTTTTGCTTCCCCAAGCTCCATCTGTCACAAGAAATAAAATGGGTAGTGAGGAGAAGGGTGGGACTTATACATGAACCAGCATAGCTAAGTTGCAATAAACTCATCACCAGAGGGTTAGGTGTCAGGTGATGAAAGCTTTTGGGTCATAGCCATTCATGAAATAACCACCTAAAACCTGGGAGAGTTGTAAATGTGGCTAGAGGAAGCCCCTGTAACAATGATACCAGGTATTCAAGGGACCCCTAGAAAAAGATGGCAAGGGTGGTGTAGTGAGTACAGCACCAGCCCTGGAGTCAGGAGGACCTGAGTTCAAATCTGATCTCAGACACACTGAGTAGCTGCGTGACCTTGGGCAAGTCACTTAACCCTGATTGCCTTGCCTTCCCCCCCTCCAAAAAAAAAAAAAAAAAAAGAAAGAAAAACAGATGCTAACTCACTTATTACAAGGGGAACCAACATATACCCCATTTATTCCCATATTGTGAAAGGCTCTGAAAAACTACATTGAGGAACCCAAATGTAGAGCCATCTTTCGATAATTTAAAAATATTTCCAGCCTCCTTAAATACCTCAGCACCCGCTTAACTTAAAAAGAGTTTTAAGAGATTTGATGTTCTCATCTCCATAGGAAACAAATCTGCTGCAATAAACAACGCACTACAATCCAGCATCCAAGCCTGGCATTTCAAGAAACTTAGAATCCTTGGCCTACTATATTTGAATGAAAAATCACAAGTCTCTCCAAGACACTGTTCTCAGGAAGGGAAAGGAAATCAGAGCTGTCAATTTTAAACCTTAACACCACTGAACAAAAGCCCATCCCTGGGCCGAATCCCTTGGCTCTCTGGGGCTCATTTGTTAGCAGATCCAGCATGTCAGTGTTGGAAGAGACAAGCAGGCAGACGAGAGCTGGCTGCAGTGGATGGTGATATGCTGGGGCAATCACCTTAAATCATGCTTCCGCTTTTCTCTGGAAAACCGTGCTCTTTGGAGCCTTCCTCCCCAGCCACTTGACCTCAATTCAATCAGAGGTTTTTGAAACAGACCATCTGGTCCTAGGAAATGAGAAACGTTAGGACAGATACATGCACATATTCAAGTGGTGGACTTATCTGTGTATTTTTAAAAAGAAAAGATTGGTGAAGGTAAGGTAAATGATGAGTATTTAATGGGTAAAGCATTTCGCCACTAAGTGACTCAATCACAGCACGCTGAATGAAAGTGCTTACCGTGTATGAGGCGTTGTGCTAAATGCTGGGTGTACAGATCCAAAAAGCAAGATATCGTTAAGAAACTTACCCTCTACTGGGCCAAAGCAACACATGATCATGATGATGATGAGGATAGTAACAATATTAGAATAACAGTCACAGCTGTGGTAGCACAGCATTTGTGTGGCGCTTCAACATCAGCAAAACACTGCAAGTATTATCTCCTTTGATCTATCCAAAACCCTAGGAATGAGGTGGTATTATTATTCCCATTTTTACAGATGAGGCAACTGAGGCAGACCGTGGTTAAGGGACTTGCCCAGGGTCACACAGGTGGTAAGCTTCTGAGGCCAGATTTGAACATCTTCCTGATTCCAAGTCCGTATAAGATTCCATATGATTTCAAGGCCAGCGCTCTATCTGTAGCAGTATATGAGGAAATGGTGGCTAGAGAGGGACATGTGATCCAGGAAATCTGAGGGCTGATGAGTGGAACCTGAGAGCCATTGATTCAATCGATGTCTCTATGTCATTCTCTTATTCAAAAATCTTCCATGGCTCTCATATCTTGGATGTGACAGTCATTCTTTAGATTGGCATTTCACACTCTCCACAGCCGGTTCCCATTTTCCTTTCTTATTTCTTCCTATTGCACACTCCCCCTTCTAGACACCCTGGCCTTCTGGCTGATCCTCTCACATGGTCCTCCATCTGTCACCTCCATACTTTGATAGGTGATCCCTTTTGTCTTCTAGGTACACCCTCCTCACCTTTGTCTCAATGCATAATTCAGGTGCTCCCTCATACAGGAGGCCCTTCCTTTGTTGATATATTCTCTCTCCCCCATTCTTTCTCCCTGACTCTCTCTTCAGTTACTCTGTAGTAGCTTATCTATGGACATGCTGTATCTTCTTCCACAGACTGTAAGATCCTTGAGGTCAGAGATGGTTTTACTTGTATCTTTGTCTAGACAGTACCTTGTATGTAGTAGGTGGGTGCAAAGCATCTGTTAGAGTTCAGTTGAGGAATATGGTCATTTGGGGCTCCTTAAATTTGGGGACTTTTTAAATATGATTTTATTTTATCTTTTTCAGATAATAAGTAGGTGATAGACTCAAGATGCAGAATGAGGTATGTATTTCGGGATAGGGCCTATATGGGAATTGACTTTGCTTGACTATTTGCATGCTAACATCAGTGACAATGGCAACAATGAGACTAACTTCAACCTCTCTGGCTTCTTTCTACACTGTGCATTGGTTCTCACCATCTAAGTCTTGGATGAAAAGAAAAGGCGGCTCTGGAGTAGCTCTGAGTCAGCTATGCCTTCCTCATTCAGTCACTCAGGTAGGTAGAAAATTGAACCCCATGCAGTTGATGAGACTGAGTAGGCCATTCACTGCTAGTCACACAACTATTTGGGGAAGGAAGAAGACATGGAATCCAGGATCTTCTACTAGCATTGATTTGAAAGAGAGATGAGGAAGGTCCCATATAACAAGACTCTAGGAAAAGGCAAGGGAGAGGAAAAGAATGGGATCATGCTCAAAGAGTTAGTGGGTCAAAGATCTGGGGGCATTAGTAGACCACAAGTTCTCAGTAGAAAGCAAAAAGCACAGTAAAATATGACAAGTCAACAAAAGCAATGTGATTGGTGGTTGTAGTAATAGAGGTAACTAATACAGAAGGAGTAGGTGATACACACACTGAACTCTAACCCCACCATTTACAAACTATGTCTAAAGAACTGGGGATAAATTCTGGGCCTCCATGTTGTAGGGAAGAGGTTGACACAGCTGGGTGATTCAAGGAAAGGAGCATTGGACTTGAAGTCAGGAAGACAAATTCAAATCTTTCCTCTTAGATCTCGTAGCTAAGTGACCCTGGGCAAGTTACTTTTCCTCTGTGGGTCTCAGTCTCCTCATCAGTAAATGACCTTTTTAGCTTCTAAGGCTCCTTTCACTCTAGCTCTATGATCCCACGGAATGGGAATACATCCACAGTACAAAATGTAGGATAGGGTGGGCATGCTATAGAAGGATCAGTTGAAGGGATTGGGGTGGTCAACTCCAGAGGGAGATGTGATAACTGTATTCAAATATTGAAAACTATATTCAAATTTAAGAGAGGCAGCTACGGCTAGAGAAGCCAGCCTTGGCACCAGGAAGATGTGGGTTTAAATCCTCCTTCTCCCACTGGTTATTCATCTGAACTATTTAATCTTGGTGAAAATTTAACGCAATTCAATTCAGGTCGATTCAATTCAATAGTTATTAAGGGCCAACTATGATCATGGCATGATGCTGGGAACTGGGGAATCAAAGATGGCAACTATACAGTCATTGCCCTCAAGAACTTATATCCTGTCATAGGGGTTATAACAAAGACACAGACGAGCAAATACGAAGTGAATATAAAGTAATTTCAAGAGGGAGAGAGCATCTTCAACGGGGAGAAGATCAGGAAAGGGCAGATGGTAGCTGAGCTGTGCCTTGGAGGAAAAAGCTAGTGACATCCATAAAGCCCAAAGAGGAGGGCATGTATTCCAGAGATGAGGACCTGTTCATTGTACTGTTACAGCTGGAAAACACTTTCATGGTAAACACAGCACAGGTTGTTTTAATATCTCAGGAGAAGAGGGACTCCATTTATAATTTTGGAAGCCACGAGATTACCTGAGACATTCTTAAAATGGGGCCTTGATTTGGCAAGTCCTAGATTGCCATTCCAGACCCAATATTCACTGAACCCTACCATTAGCTGCACTTGTGACACTAGCTGATTAAGGAGTCTGGGGCTACAAGTGGGTAGGGTTACAGGCAGCTCAGAGCTAGCATCTGATTATTCAATTCATTTTCCATGCACCCTCTCACAAATCAAACCTAATGCAAAGAACAGAGATGTGGCTGACTGCTCCTCACCTCATTCATATTCACTCCCAGCTTAGTGGCTTCATCCCAACTGGTGGATTCTGCCTGCAGCATTAACATTCTGCAGAGGTTTGTTCTATGCACTCAACAAGTCAACTGCCAGTTCCAAAGGGAGTAGGAGGTGGAGGAAGGCAGGAAGGCGTGACAAGGAGGTGTTGCTTCTCCTATCAGGTGCATAGAATATAGCTGCCTTCAGATGATCTGAAGAGGTTGAACTAAGTTTATAAGTGCTGACATGCTATCACTGGCTGTTCTCAGGGCTTCCTATGAACACTTCAAAAGGCACTTTGAAATTTTTCAAAAATTTTTTAAAAAGCAGGTTAGCACTTACAAATAATTGTGGGAGGGGAAAACGTTTCTTTCCCTGTCTTTGAAAACTCATGATACTCATTTACTGAAGAGTGGAAATGACCCTTGGAGGTCACCTAAGTCATATGTACCTAGTCATTTATACTAAATGAAAACAGCCTATTGTATGGACGGTCAGACACATCTTACAAATGGATTTCACTTCCAAATGGGAAGGGAATAAATTTATAGAGTTAGTTCTTTCATGACTGATTAGGGATATAAGTACATTGCTGAATATATTTAGACAGCACTAGTTCTAAGAGGGTGTTGATGTAGAAACTCTGAACAATTGGTATTGGGCAGACAGATCCAAAATGTCAGTGTATCAGAGACCAAGAGCTTGAAGGGATTTCAAAGACCAGATGAAGAAACAGACTTAGGCAGGGTAAGTTACTTGTCCAAAATCAAAAGGTAAAAAAAAAAAAAAAAGTCAACAGGTGGGATTTATACCAGGAATGCAGGGCTGGTTCAATGTTAGGAAAGCTATCAGCATAACTGACCATGTCAATAACAAAATTAACAGAAATCATGATGACCTCAATAGATGCAGAAAAAGCCTTTGACAAAATATAGCACCCATTCCTTTTAAAAATACTAGAAAGCATAGGAATAAATGGAGCTTTCCTTAAAATGATAAGTAATATCTCTCTAAAACCATCAGCAAGCATTATCGGTAATAGGGATAAGTTAGCAGCCTTCCAATACTATCAGGAGTGAAGTAAAGATACCCATTATCACCTCTATCATTTAATATTGTACTAGAAATGTTACTACAGCAATTAGAGAAGAAAAAGAAATTAAAAGGAATAGAATAGGCAATGAAGAAACAAAGCTATTACTCTTTGCAGATGATAAGATGTTATACTTAGAAAATCATAGAGAATAAATTTTAAAACTACTTGAAATTATTAACTTTAGCAAAGTTGCAGGATATGAAATTAACCTGCATAAATCATCAGTATTTCAATTTATTACCAACAAAGTCTAGCAGCAAGAAATGGAAAGAGAAATTCCATTTAAAATAACTATACACAATATAAAATACTTTGGACCTGCCGAGACAAGCCCAGGAACTATATGAACACAACTATAAAACACCTCTCACACAAATAAAGTCAGATATAAACAATTGGAAAATATTTATTGCTCATGGGTAGGCTGAGCCAATATAATAAAATGAAAATTATACCTAAGCTAATCTGTTTATTCAGTGCCATACCAATTAAATTATCAAAAACTTATTTTGCATGTTTAGAAAAAAAGAATAACAAAATTCACCTGGATGAACAAAAGCTCAAGGATATCAAGGGAATCAACGGAAAAAAAAAAAGGTAGCAGTTCCAGATCTAAAACTGTTATAAAACAGCAATTATCAGAACAATCTGGTACTGGCTAAGAAATAAGTGGTGGACTGTGGAATAGATTAGGTACAAATTACATTATAGTAAGTGACCATAGTAATCTAGCATTTGATAAATCCAAAGATCCAAGTTTATGGAACAAAAACTCATTATTTGACAAAACCTGCTGGGAAAACTGAAAAACACTATGGCAGAAACTAGGTATAGACCAACATCTCACACTGTACACCAAGATAAGTTTAAAATGGGCACAAGATTTACACATAAAGGGTGATACCATAAGCCAATTAAAAGAGCATGGAATAGATTTTCTTTCAATAAGGGAAGAATTTAGAACTGAAGACACAGAGAACACTACAAAATGTAAAACAGATCATATGGATTATATGAAATTAAAATTTTTGTACAAACAAAGCCAATACAACCAAAATTATAAGAAAAGCAGAAAACTGGAGGAAAATTTGCAACAAGTATCTCAGATAGAAGCCTCATTTCTCATATATAGAGAGAAATGAGTCAAATTTATAAAAATGCAAGTAATTCCCTAATTTATAAATAGTCAAAGGATATGGAACAGTTTTCAGACAAAGAAATCAAAGCTATCTATAGTCATATGAAAAGATGTCCTAAATAACTATTAATCAGAGAAATCTAAATTAAGGGACCACCTCACATCTTTCAGAGCGGCTAATACGACAAAAAAGAAAATGCTGGACATTGGAAGGGATGTGGGAAAAGCAGGACAGTACTGCACTGCTGGTAGAGTTGTGAACTGATCCAACTATTCTGGAGAGCAACTTGGAACTATGCCCAAGGGCTATAAAACTCTGCACACCCTTTAAAGATCCAGCAATATCACTACTAGCTCTATATTCCAAAGCCATCCAAAAAAGTGAAAAGGAGTTATTTGCACAAAAATATTTATAGCAACTCTTTTTTGTGGCTAAGAATTAGAAATCAAAGGGATACCCAATTGGAAAATGATTAAACAAGCTGTGTTATATGATTGTAATGGAATATGATTGTGCTATAAGAAATGGCAAGCAGGATGATTTCAGAAAAACCTGGAACGACTTACATGAACTGATGCATAGTGAAGTGAACAGAACCAGGAGAACATTGCACACAGTAACAGGTATACTGTTCAATGAAGAAATGTGAATGACTTAGCTATTCTCAGCAAAAAAATAATGTAAGATAATCCCGAAGGACTAATGATGAAGCTTACCATCCACATCCAGAGAAAGAAGTGATGCTGATTGAATACAGACTGAAGCATGCTATTTTTAATTTTTTCTTTCATTTTTTCTTTTATGCCAGTCTTCTTGCACAAATGTTTTATGTAATTCCACATGTATAACCTATAATTATTGTTTACTATCTTGGGGTGGGGAGAGAGACAGAACTTGGAACTCAAAACTTTAAATAAAAACGCTTTAAAATTGGGAAAAAATTAAAAATTGTCAAGGGCAACTTTTGAACCCAGCTCCTTTGATTGGGCAGTCAGGTGGCACAGATGATAGAGCACCAGGCCTGAAGTCAGGAAGACCTGAGTTCAAATCTGGCCTCAGACACATACTAGCTGTGTGACCCTGGGCAAGTCACTTAAACCTGTTTGCCTCATTTTCCTCATGTATCAAATGAGCTGGAGAAGAAAACCCCCCATGGGGTCATGAAGGGTTCAGGCATGACTGAAACAACAACCAGTGTATGTGTTTCACTATACTCTGTTGCTTCTCACTTTCTGCTTTTCCTTTAATCTCCCTCTTTCCCTTTCTCTCCTTCCACCTTTCCTGTCTGTCACACATGTTAACACATATCCTGTACATATCTTAATAATACTTAACATATAATGTTTACAATATGCCAGATACTGTGTTAAGTGCTTTACAAATATCTCATTTTGATCCTCATAACAACTTTGGGAGGGAGGGGCTATTATTATCCCCATTTTACAGACAAGGTAATTGAGGCAGACACAAATTAAATGACTTGACCAAGGTCACACAGCTAATAAGTGTCTGAGGCCAAATTAGAACTTTTTTGCTCCAGGTCCGGTGCTCACTGTTCTGTTTAGCTGTCCTTAACTTTGTCATACATGGTTCTTTGAATATCGCCTCTGTCATTTGTCTGTAGAGAAACTGTGTTTTTGCCTCTCTGCATCCCCAAAGCTTACCAAGCCTGGCACATAGTAGGTGCTTCATCAGTGCTTCGTTTGATTGTATTAATGAGGAGGCTGAGGGATTGTCTAGTCTCACCTCTCATAGACACTGAAGCTCACCTTGGCAGTAGATCTCACAGCTACGGACACATGTGAGTGAGTTCTTCCATATCGTCAAATATGTGCTTTGCCTATAATAGGCACACAAGAATTTTTCATCCATGCATTTGCTGATCCATAAAACACATTCATCTTTTCATTCATTAATTGATACTTATTTATTTGTGATACACATCTTACTGAGTACTTGCTATGTGCTGGGCATTTTGAAGAAGGGGAATGGATGGAAATACAAAGACAGTCCCTGCTCTCATGTCTAATTTTTCTCAGTCATCCTACAAAGTCAATAATGGTTTTCAACCATTCTTTTAAACTGAAGGTAAATGTTTCCTTCCTCCTTTGGGGCAGCTAAGGTGGTGCAGTAGATAGAGCACCAGAACAGGAGTCAGGAGGACCTGAGTTCAAATCTCACCTCAGACACTTGACACTCACTAGCTATGTGACCTTGAGCAAGTTAACCCCAATTGCCTCATTCTGGGTCATCTCTAGTCATCCTGAAGAATATCTGGTCACTGGATTCAGATGGCTCTGGAGGAGAAGTGAGGCTGGTGACCTGCACAGCCCTTACTCAAAGCAGTCAAGTGCAAGTCATGTCATTATTTCTCTTATGGCATGGTCTTCTTTGGCAACAAAGGACAAACACACAAATGCTTCTTTCTCACATCCTTAGAGCTCATGTAGAAGGGCAATCACACTTAATTCTGCTAGCCCCAGTAGGTAATACAAGTGGTGATGGGTAGAAGCTATAGAAAGACAACTTTTGGCTTGAGGGAACAGAAAACCTAACTGTTTAGAGCTATGCAGTAACAGAACAGGCAGCCTTGGGAGGTAGCGATATCCCTCTTACCCATCATACTCAAAGGCTGGATGACCACCCATCAGGAATGCTGTGAAGGCCATTCTTGTTCAAGTCCCCGTAGGAGTAGAAGGACACTAATGTCTCTTATTGCTTTGAGATTGTGCAACTTTCTATTGCTAGGTTAATGGTAAATCATGGCCGTGACAAGATTTATTGACTGCTCTTATTAATGAGGCTGGTCCTATGCCCAAGTTGTGTCTGCTCAAGAAGGAAGCTCCTTGTTTTTTAATAAACTGATTTTCTGATGATAGCTACAATGGAAAAGGCTGCCCTCCAAGGAATTTCAGGGGCCACACAGGTCAGCTGGGCCCATAGCCAATTAGCCTGGTTGGTTAAAATATGCTTCTGATCAGCTTGGAATTATGCTGAGAAAGTGACCCCAATCAATCAATCAAGTATTCATTAAGTGCTTTCTATGTGCCAGGCATTGTTTTAGGTACAGAGGATGTCTATACTATTTGACCCAGAGAGCCCACTGCTGCCCAAATACCTACCCTGCTCCCAAGGCTGTCAAAGGCAGAAAAGTTCCCAATAAGCCAAAATATTCATTGTAGCACTTTTTTGTACAACTAGAAACAAAGGAACTACCCATCAATTAGGACACAACTAAACAAATTGTGGTACATTGTAGGTCTCAAACTGGGCACTTGAAACAGGTTAAAATGTAATTGGGAAATGCTTAACAAAAGAAATAAAAATACGATGCAACATAGACAATGTTAATTTGTGGTTTTCTAAGTCAATCTATCGCTCTTTTCTTTTTTAAAAGCATTTATTTAATATTTTATGTTTCTCTAATTACAAGTACAAACAATTTTTAACTTTCGTTTTTAAAACTCTGAGTTTCACATTGTCTCCCTCCTTCCCCTGCTTCCATTGAGAAGGCAAGCAATTCAATATAGGTTATACATGTGTAATCATGGAAGACATATTCATAATAGTCATTTTGTGAAAGAAAACACAGACAAGAAAAAACACCTCAAGAAAAATAAAGTAAAAAAAAAAGAAAGCCTGCTTCAATCTGCATTCAGATACCATCAGTTCTTTCTCTGGGGATGGATAGCATTTTTCATCTTAAGTCCTACAGAGTTGTCTTGGATCGCTGTATTGCTGAGAATAGCTAAGTCATTCATGGATGATCATCTCACAATATTGCTGTTACTTTGTACCCAGAACATTTCACTTTGCATCAACCCATGCAAGTCTTTCTAGGTTTTTCTGAGAGCATCCTGCTCATCATTCCTTATAAAACAATAGTATTCCATCATAATAATATACCACAATATAATATTCCTCAATTGGTGGGCATCCCCTTAACATCTAATTCTTTACCCTCAGAAAAGAGCTGCTATAAATATTTTTGTACATATAGGCCCTTTTCCTTTTTTAAATCTCTTTTGGGATACAGACCTAGTAGTGGTATTGCTAGGTTAAAGAGTTTGCATGGTTTTATAGCCCTTTGGGCATAGTATATGGCCCCTTTCTACTTGAGTCTGTCACCACTGTTAGGTACAGGAATGAAATATTACTGCATCTCTGGGGATAACGAGAGGAATAGGATCTGCCATTTTATTAGCATGTGGAGCTCCCAGTAAAGAAGTCCCTTTACTAACCTTAGAGAGCTCTCTAAAGCCCTGAGAGGCCAGGTACTTGACCAGCATCGTATGGTCATATGTGTCCGAGGCAGGGTTTGTACCCAGATCTTCCTGGTAAAGTGGCTACGCTAGTGGCAGAGTAGGACTGATGATGATGATGATAACAACTCATATTTATATAGCTCCCTAAGTTTCACAAAACTATGTGACCTGAGGTGAGTCATTTAACCCCGTGGCCTTAGTTTCCTTAAGTGTAGAATGAACTGGAGAAGAAAATGGCAAATACTTCAGTATCATTGCCAAGAAAATATCAAATGGGGTCATGAAGAGTCAGACGTGACTAAAATGCAAAATACCTTATCAAGATTAAATTAACTCCTTATCAGGAGTTCACACAGTTACCAAGAGTCGGTGGCTATATTTGAATTCAGGTCTTCCTGACTCCAGGTCCAGCAATATAGCCACTGAGCCACCTAGGAGCCATAAAAGAACTAAACACTAAATTCTATTTAAAACGGCAATCGTAATAACTATCAATCAATATGCATTTATTAAGGGTCCAACATGTGCTGAGAGAAGAAGAGCTGTCCAGCAATATTTTTGCCATATGATACACGTTAAGAAGGAATATCTATTTTTAACATGGGGATATTGTAATTAAAGTATGTTTCACATAAGGTTTTGAGAAAGAGCTTGTTCAACTGGCCCGAAGAACACAGTGAAGTCAAAATCTACTTTCTAAGAGCCTTATCTCCTCCTCCAGAGACAAATCAAGGAGACTTTGCCTTCCAGGCTCATTTTCCTTTTTACCTCTGAGGGTCAAGATAGTTAGCTGGGATGCCCTTGGCTGGCTTCCCAAAAGCACAGAGAAACCCAAGCGCTGGGGGCCTGCTGGGTTTCCCTATAAGCGGCAAACAGGAATTCCATTCAACTTCATTTTTTACCAAACAGACTCTTTATGTCCCAGTTGGAGAAGGAAAAAAGTCTTTATATTTGTTGGAGGATTGCTTATCTATATCAGTGACAAGAGCCATAGAGATGGATCCATTCACTCTGACTCTGGCTGCTTATCAGCAGGCAGTACAGACAACTGGGAGGAGGGTGTTCTTTCAAGGTGGGAGCACCAAAGAACCCAGGCCCAGGAGTGCTGAGCGAAGCTTCCTAAAGACATTTTCATGATTGGACACAAATGGCGCTCTCTCTGCATGTAAATACACACACACACACACACACACACACGCAGAGCCCACCACATCCAAACCTCTGACATTCCCTTGGCCAGTGTTTAACTCTCATCAACCATTTGCTGAAAGATGCTTCTTCGGGCTAACCAAGGTACGATTTCCCATTTCCTTTTTTTGTGATGTAGAAAAAAGAGAGCAGGCTTGGCTCTTTCTGTACAAATCCTCGGTGGCTCGCCTGAACCTTCTTTTCTTCTTTGTTGGGAAAATACATACATACATACATACATACACACATGTGATATAAGATATACACATGTACATATAACACATATTATATACGCATTGTATAATGTATATTCATATACTATACACACATAATACAATAGAATACAAATAACATACATATTACACATATTATACATACACACATACATAAACATACACACATGAATTCAGTTCAATATATGTGAATCCAATTCCCTCTGTATAAATTCATATGTGTGTATGCGTGTGTGTGTATATATATATATATATATATATATGTATGAATGATATGAACTCTGCCATTTCTTTGTTGTTGTTGCTCAGTTGTTTCAACTCTTTGTGATTCCATTTGGGGTCTTCCTAACAAAGATACTCGAGTGGTTTTGCCATTTTTTTCTCCAGCTTATTTTACAGATGAGGAAATTGAGGCAAACAGGGTGAACTGACTTGCCCAGGGTCTCACAACTAGTATGTGTCTAAGGCCAGACTTGAACTCATGAAGATGAGTCTTCCTGACTCCAGGTTTAGTGCTCTATTCACTTCACCACCTAGCTGCCCATTTGTTACAGCAACAGAAATATTCTATTACATTCATTTATTATATTTTGTTTGGTCATTTCCCAATCACCAGCGACCCCACTTGTTTCCAGTTCTTTGCCATCACAATAGAGATATTGCAAATATTTTCACCTGAACCTTTAAACATTAAAATTACAATCACTCTGAAGCTGGATATGAGCACGTCTGGACTTTCCCCTTGTTAACCAAACAAACTTTGTTTTGAAGGTCTAGGGTAGGGGGCTGGGAACCAATGGATTTCTTGTTTCTTGACACAGAGAGTTGTTGGTGCTCTGTATGTGGCAGGGTGGAGGAGAACACACCCCTTCCTACAGCCACCTTTCATGAATCTGGACCCCACAGCATTGCCCATACAGCCCCAACAAGTACAGTTTAAGTGGGAGACTGGCATCTTCAGCAGGCAGCCAACGAATTGTCCTTAATACAGTTTTTTTCAAATTGCTTCAACTTGCTGCTTCTGTTCCAAGCTGAAAATGATAGCTCTTGTTCTCTTTCCAAGCCTCCCCAAAGTTAACAGGAGTCTCTGAGGAAATGTATACCAGCAGCATCTTGTCTTCAACAAAACTCAAAGGCACTCGGTGTTGGAGAAAAATATTTGTGGTGTGCCAGATGTAAAGGGGAGACTTGAGGCTGCTCATGAGATGCTCTCCACCCAAATGGACTTTGTCTCTCTACTGAGCATTTTGCATTAAAATATCTTTCTTTTTACCTTCTGAAATGGGATGAATCAAATGCCAACAGTCTCAGCAACATCCCTGGGAAGATGGCAGACGTCGACTTGTGCCCCCGTCATTCTTTTGCCAGTTATGTGAGTAGCTCAGGGAGAACAAGAATGTGGTTTCTGAAGGTTACTGGTCCTAGAGGCAGTGCAGTATAATGGAAAGAACACTGGATTTGCAGGCTGAGGATCCTGACTTTGGCAGCCATGACCTTGGATAAATCACAGACCCTCTGGGTGACTTCGTCACATGTAAAATGAAGGCATTGGACACAGTGATGTAAAGGATCAAGCACTGGGAACAGGAAAAGCTGAGTTCAGATTCTGCCTTTGATACTTACTGACCCTGGGCAAGTCACTTAACCTCTCAGCCTCAGTGTCCTCATCTGTAAAATGACAGGGTTGAACTTTAGGTCCTAAAGCTATGACTAAAACATCATGAGTTCCTTCTGGCTCTAAATTTATGATTTTATGAGTTTCCAAGATTTAGCTCAGAATGACTCATGGAAGATTAAACTTGAAAGGGACCTAAGAAATCATTTCTCCCAAATGAGTCAATGTGCAAATGGGGACACCAAGGTACAATAATGGACCAGATACATAATATATACATGTATACATACATGTATGCATGCTCATGCACACATATATGTAAATGCATATACAATATACATACACACATATTTGCTGGGCTCCCACATGGCACAGTCTCATACACAGACACACAGACTCTCTCTCTCTCTCTCTTTCATTTATCACTTTCCAGTTTACAGAGCACTTGTCTCACAAAAGTACCATGGCGTAGATAAATATCAGTAGTGTTCACCTCTCTTTCCTCATTTGTAGATGAAGAAACTGAGGCACAGGGAGATGATATGACTTGTAAGTAAATGTCTAGACTGGGATTTGAACTGGGGTCCTCCTGCCACCAAGTCCAGGGCCCTAACCACTGTACCATGCTTCCTCGTAGGGAGCAGGCAAGATTTCTACTTCAGACACTTCCTCTTCCCAGCAGAGGTGGCAGCCACAAACCCTTGTTTCCAACTTTGGCTCCAACCTGGGAGCCAGAACAAGGTTAGGAGAGAAGTGGACAGCGGTTGGGAGGAGAAATTAATTCATGAGTCAGTGTTCCTGCTTTTCTCTCTAATAGTTCAAATAATCTAAAGTTTGTTCTTAATCAAAGGAAGAGGAAGAATCAGGAAAAGCAAGTGAGTCTTCCTGTGCCAGGCTGGGACTGAGCTTCCGAGGCTCTGGATCAATAATGATCATCACCAACAGGACACACACCACCATCAAGCTGACTCATATCTACTGGAAAGCCAACAGCAGACTGCAAGAAGGAAGCATTGGACAGCGAGTATCCTGGATCATTCAAAATAGAAGGAGACCATTCGAGATCAGCATATTTCCCAGACAGCCAGGATCCATTGCACGAGGTCACCTCAGCTACCCATTACCTTCTTATCAATTAGAGAAAACAACTTGGCTGAGGATTTAAAATGTAAGAAGGCCTGGAAATGGCAGAGAAAGTGAGGGAGAGAGAAAGCAGGGAAAGAGGGAGAGGAGAGAGAGAAAAGAGGGAAGCGAGGAAAGAGAGAGAGGGAGAGAGAGAAAAAAGGGGGGAAGGCAGAGATGGAGGTACAGGGAAAGAGAGGGGAGTGAGAGGATGAGGGAGAAAGTGAAGCTGAAGGAGGGAGGGAGAAGATCACACTACCTCTATTCCAAAGAGTACAAATCGATGCCAGTCCCTGATGGAGAAAACTATTGCTTATAGGATAAAAGAAAAATGTCTCAAGTGGGTCCTTAAAGGCCCTCCCAGTGTTTCCAGTCTACCTTTCCAGGTTTATGGCACATGCCTGCCCTTCACACACTTTTCACTTAAGCTATACTGGTCTAATTTACTCCCATTCTCTCTCTGAACTCACTTTTTCTTTTCATCTCAGAATCCTGTGCGTCCTCCAAGGCTCAGCCCTGGGATTCTGGTCTTTGTAGACTGAGAACTTCTACGCTACTGTCCCTCATCTCCCTCACCTCCTCCCCACTCCACTCTTTTCTCTCTAGTTCAAGAAACCATAATCAAATCAACATTAATATTCCTAGATTGTTCTATGATCATTCCAATGACTTCCCTGACCAAAAGCTCCATCTTGGCCACCATTCCCCTACAGACATGTCCTTACAAAAAGGTAAGCTCTTTGAAGGGGGCAATTATCTTACTTTTTGTATCTGTATCTCTAGCGATTGTGCTAAGTAGGCACTTAATAAATGTTTATAGTCATTTCATTCAGTCCAATCCCCTCATTTTATTGACAGGGAAACTGAGGTCACAGAGATTAATTTACAAGCCAGAAGTCACACAATGAGAAAAGGGGCTGAAGCAGGAATAAAATCACAAAGTCATAGATTTAGAATTATAAGGGAGGACTTAAGAGACCATTTGGTCCAACCTTCTTATTTTACAGAGGAAAGAACTGAGTCCCAGAGAGACTAGCCCAGGGGTCACACATCTAGTAGGTGTCAGAACTAGGATTTGAACCCAGGGTCCAGACCTCTCTAACACCAATTCAGAGCCCAGAACTGACTCTAGATCCTAACCTTTAATTAATCAATCCATCCATCAATCAAGAAGCACTTATGCCTACCATACGCCGGGCACCACAGGACACAAATATAAGGAAAGAAGCATTCCCTATTCATATTGTATAGTTTTCTGAGCCTTCACACATGAGGATGCTCAGTCTGCTGTCCAAAACATTTCACAGTTTGTAGTGGTGCCAAGAAAAAAGGTAACAACACTTTCTAAATGGCCTTTCCCTTGGGACTTCTATCTTTGCCCACTTTTGGCTATGTCTATTAATTTAAACTGTCAGCTTATTGGGTCAACGATTAACTCTAGTGTCGCTGACCTAATTCCTGGAACCTAGTTGGCACTGTAAGTAACTTAGTCTAAGAATGAATATTTTGTACACCTTATTCTAGAATCTGAAATCACTCTCTGAATTTTCATTGAGTGACACTCAGGGTCTGACTAGGGAGGTGGGGGACTAGGCTAGCTACATCTGCCATTAGAAGTCACAAAAGTGACCTTCCAAGGATTATAACACATGGAGGGAGAAAAATGTGAAAAAAGAAGTTATAAAAATAGATTAGTTTGGATGTTGGTGTACAGCAATCTGTGTGTGGGTCAGATGGAGTAAGAGTTAGGGTTAGTTTTGTGCTAGTGACCTATTCTTGTAGGGTACTTAAGAAGGTCAAGTAACCCCTAGACAGTTGTGCTATATTTTTAGATGGATGCTCTGCTGAGATGGAGGTGGTGGGGCTAGAAAAGAAGGAACCAGAGAGGGAAAAGTTCCCAATAGAGGATACATTCACAAAACAACCAAATGGTCTGAGACAGAGGTTCCCAAACTCATTTGCCTGCCTCCCCCTTTACAAAAAAATATTCAGCACCCCACTCTGGAAATCTACTTTCTTTAACCCTTTAAGGTTTTTTTTTAAATTTGTGTCATTTCAAAAAAAATTTTTAAAATGATGCAGCTTAAATTGAATAATTTATTATAATATTTGTGTTTTTTTCCTGCACTGAAATTTTGATGATGTGATACTGCATCATTTAACCATATTGTAAATTATTATATCATATGATATCATGTATCATATTGTAAATAAAGTCATTATACTTATACATTTCTGAGGATTCATGCTGGACTTTCTGACAATGTCCAACACACTTAACTGCCAACACTTGCTTGTTAAGACCTGTCAATGGACTTGACCGCTGATTGGATATAACTTGCATTTTGTGTGTTTATCTGGAGAATAAAGTAATCACTTTGACTTTAACTCTGTTACACAACTGATGGAACATGTATGAACAGCTTTAAAATTTTTCTTCTCTTCTTTGCTTACACTTCCACTGCCCCTTTTAATTTAACACCCACCAATTGCCCTCAAGCTACCAGCCCTCTCATTGTACCAGAGCCCCTTCAGGGGTGGTATTGCCCACTTCAGTAGCCTATGGAGGAAAATGGAACACATGTGGTTCTTAAGTTGTAGCCAAGCAGAGATAAAGGGCAGTGTGCCTCAGTGGACAGTACCAGACTTTGATTTTAGGAAGTCCTGGCTTTGAATCCCACCTTGGACAGCCACAATCTTTACAACCCAGGGCACATCTTTTGACTTCTCTCAAAGTTTCTCCATGGGCAAGATGGGGAAATAGTAGCACTTACTAACTCAGGCCTCTTGTGAGGCCAAACAGGAACATAGAGAACCCAGAGGTCTTCTAGCTCAACCTTCTCCTTTTATAGAGGAGGAAACAACCTCAAGAAGGTACACAGATTATCCCAAGGGTACGTAACTACGAAGTATCAGAGGTAAGATGTCACCTCAAGTCCTTTGACATGAGAACCGGTGAGTTTTCAATCATTCCCTGTGAAAGGTAGAGGGGTTTTCAAAGCTGGGAGTAATCACATGTTACAATTTTTCCCTTCCCAAAATGTCCCATTTAATGCAATCTGGCTTTAAATAAGCCAGCCCACACTCCTAGTCCCATTCAACCTAGTCTGAAAAAAATTCTATTTTCTTCTCTTGAGGGAAAAATACAGCAGAATGAATCGAAAATGACAGCAGCACAGAAGGGCCTCTGATCAGCTCTTGTATTTCCCACCTGATGGCTATGCAGCACAGCAGAATAATTACCATGACAATTTCATACACCTGTGGCCTGACATAGGCTTCAAAAGTTGTCCCTGGGTAGATGGGATGATTCCTCCCCAGTCAACTCCCTACAGGCCTGCCTATTCCTTTTCTATAGAAAAACACAGCTGAAAGAATCTTGTTACCAGGAAAGATACTGGGTCATATGGAAATATATGCAGAGCCTCAGCACTCAGCATGGTTCCTGTGCCAGTCATTCTAATGCCAACCAAAGATCTAGGTTAGACCCTAAGTGCTTTTTTCACCCCACTGGTAGCTTTTAGCTGATGGCTTTTTTCTAAATCTGAATTCTAAGCTGATGAGAATCACTGACCCCCTAACTTCCAACATGTAGCCTAGAGGGCTGTTGTAAAGCTTTGAATTGAGAAATAAACAACAGCAGGGATCAAACTGAAAACCCTACAGTCACCTCTCTGCTACTAGTTTGTAGACACCTCCATTAAAGGCAGAGATTTAACTAGGGCAGGGCCACCTATGCTTTGTCCCGGGGCTGGCAAATTAGAGGGTGTCAAGTGCATCATTCAAAAGTGTATTTCCTTCCCCAGGCTCCATCACTGTGCAGGAAGAAGTGTCCTAATGCCCAGCTGGTTAGGGAGTCAGAGCATGCATTTGCCTCCCAGACAACTCGCTCCAGGGAAGCCAACTCTGACTCCCCACAATAGTTGTCACAAGGGAAAAAGTTACTAGTTACAGCTTTGACTGGATAGTCATGATCTCACCAAAGACATTGACTCTCTGGAATGTATTTATTAGCTGACTAATTCCATTCTTACTGTGCCTTTAGCATTGGATCATTTCTTTCTGTCCTCTTCCATTTCAAAGACTTCCACTCATCTGGTCTGTGTTTACCATGCTTTGGGCCAGATGTGGGATTTGGCTGGTATAAAGAACTTATCAATAAAAGAAAACTCCCTCCACCAAAAAGCCTGTTCTGTATCTTAGTCCTACAGGATTGCCTCGAGCACTCAGAGGTTAAGTGATTAAGCCAGGGTCACACATCTAGTATGTGTTAGAAATTGGGCTTGTACCTAGGTCTTTCTTGACTGTGAGACTGGCTCTTAATCCACCATGTCAAATTAACTCCCACTTTGCTTTAACAATTACAGCTGATATTTATATAGGGCAATAAGGCATCTTAAGTCCTTTACACACATTATCTCATTTGTTCTTCCCAACAATTCTGTGAGATAGGTACCATTGGTATTTTCATTCCCATTTTATTGGTGGAGACACTAAACTTCAGAGATGCAGCAAACTGACCATACTTTGTCATACACAATGGCCAATGGGGAATCTGAACTCAGGTCTCTCTGGACGCCAAGTCCAGTGGTCTTTCCACTTATACCTGACTACCTATTGATGATGTCAGCAGTCTTCCTTCTGCCCAAATTTATTTGAATCACAGAATTTTTGAACTGGAAGGGAATTCAAAGGTCATCTATTCTAACTCCACTATAGATGCAGATCCCCTCTTTACATTATGCCCAAAAAATGGTCATTTGGTCTCTGTTTGAAGATGTTCTTGTATATGTATGGTGGTGAGTTGCTCATGGACACACACACCTGTGTATGTGAATATACACATATACATACACAAACATATTTTTTTTAACCTAAGTAGGGTGTGGAGATGAAAGAGAGGAGAGATGAAACAAATGGAAAATATGGTCTGACTGTGCTAAATGCTGGATTGCACCTAAAATATACATGGATAGGTCATGTATCTATATACCTTACTTGATTTTTAGCATTTGGTCTCTCTTGGGATGAAGGTGAAAGTACTAATTTTGAATTAGAATCATAGATTTAATCTAGTTCAACTGTCTCACCCCTAGGTGTAGTCACTTGGCCTTATATATCCCAGGCAGAAAGATGCAAAGCTGGGATACAAACTTGGGCCCTCTAAAACTCTTGGTATTTTTTTTAACAGGAAAAAATACCCTTCAGCTTTATTGAAAGTCCAAGATATTCTTAGAAGATGATTATTGAGGGAAATAAACATTTCACTGATAAAAATTTCCTATGAAAAAGGAGATTCCCTAGCCTAGCCCAAGGCAGAAAGATAAACATATGGCTTATCATGGGCTTTGATTGATCAATAAGTGTTGCACAGAATATACACTGGGTGCTCATCAATTAGGGAATGGCTAAGCAAATGGTGGTATAGGAATGAAATGGAATGTTATGGTCCCCTTTAATCCTAGCACCCTCCCTCTGAGATGATATCCAATCTACCCTCATTATAACTTGTTGGCACATAGTTCTCTGCATCTTGTTTTCTTCATTAGGCTGTGAACTGCTTGATAGCAGGAATTGTTTTTTGACTTTCTTTATATCATCTGTCCTTAGCAAAGTACCTGGCACCTAATAGTTGCCTTGATTTAATGAATGTGAAGAATTTAGAAGAAACTCCCAGGTCAAAGAAAAGTGGTGCCAAGAAAAAAAATCAGTATAATGACTAAAATATTGTAATAACATAAAGGAAAATGACAACAAAGGACTTCTGGACTCTGATCAATGCAGTTGTAAATCTTGGCTTCAGAGAATGTGGGATGAAGCCCATCTCCCTGCCCTTAGTGTAAGGGTGGTGGACTACAGGGATGGAAAGAAGCATACATTAACATACACTGCCTCTTTTGCTTGACTATACTTCTTTGTTATAAAGCAGGCTTCCAGGGAGAAGAATGGAGCAGTCATTGGGAAGTTAAAGTCATGTAAGAATCAGCATCAAAATATTTAATAAAATTTTTTAATTTTATTTTAAAATTTTAAAATTATTTAATAAAATATTAAAATATCAATAAAATAAAATTGAATTATCATCCCAGAAATCCAAAACACCATCTAAATTCACCATAGCCTCCAAGAGCAGTAACAGATTTTAGCTGACAGCTGGACTCTTCAGTTGACCTCATTCTCCTTTGATGTTGGGGGACTTAGCCAGGATGAGGGTGTGCTGAAGGGCAGGTCTCTTCCATCATCAAAAAGGACTTGGAAGTTGCAGACCAAAGGCCTCACACAATCTCTGGGACATGGATCAGCTCCAACAGCCTCAACTGGGGCTGGGCTGGGTGAATGGAGGTGCCTGGATTTATCTTAATAGGGAGATTAAAGCAGTAAGCCATACTTTATCTAGACAAGGCGATAAAGCATTTATTAAGTATTTACCTTGTGCTAGGCATTGTACTAAGTGAGGAGGATAAAGCTGACCTCAACAGGGCTTCCTTTTTAACAGAGGAAGACAACTCTCAGAGACTGAGAGACTTAGGGACTCCTGTTCTAAGGGAAGGTGAAGGTGGCAGCAAAGATGCATATCTTTCAGAATCATGAAGAAATTTGGTCCAGCATACTCCAGGGGCATCTTGGAAAATGGTTCCCAGTTGTGTAGATTTAAAAAAAATAAAGAAACTGATACCTTCTTTATAAATAAAAGCCATAATGTACTTCCTAGGGACTCCCTTCTCTCCAGCCATATTAGTCATCTATCAAGAAGCATTTCTTAAGCAACTACTAAATTTGGGGAACCCTGCTGGAATTATAAAGTCAAGAAAGACATTATTTAACCCCAAAGTACTTCTACTGTCTTGCAACAACCATATTCTACGGAAGGCATATCTCACCAACAATTCACTTAAACCTTGTATATATTTTAAGAGAAAAAAACAACAACAAAATCTAGCACAATGATCACAATTCCAGAATGTGGTTTAATCCTGGAGTTTTGAATGGCAATTTATTGATTTTAAAAATGCAGACAGATCCCTAATTCTTCTCCTCTCTCCCTAGAAATTTTATTGATTTTCCACGATATTCTTCTCTGGAAGAGTGGCCAACTCAGCATACCCAGATTCTTCACAGACAGGGACGGAGTTGGCTTCATTTATTTACTGTCGTAGAAATTGCCATTTGGATTTCCTACCCAAGAACTATCTATTGATTAATCTATATCTCACTAAGCCCCCGTTTCCTACTCTCTCCCTCAGCAGTCTTAGGAGTGCTCCGACCATATTAATTTTTCCCCTCCACCCATCCAAAAGCTTTTGTTGAAGTTGACCAGATCCACTCCAAAAAAATGTCATTGTGGGAGACACCACCACAGGCCTTAAACCAAGGAGGGTACCTGGGACTCCCAAAGCTAGGCCTTTGAGCTCCCTTTCCCTGTCAAAGCCCTCTCTCCATCCAGCCTAGGAAAGCAGTAACATACAAATCCGATATTTCTTTTTTTCACCTTTCATCTCTGCTGTGTGCTCTGGGGATTTTTTTTTTTTTTTTTTTGCAAAACAAACCAACATGCACTTCCTACTTCAAAAGGTGGGAAACGTATAAATCACTCCAAATCCTTCCAGGCCCCCAGTCAAATGCTCCTTAGCTGGGTGCCAAAGCAAAGCTTGACAGACGATTATGGAAACACAGAGAACAAACAAAACACCCATATTTGGGGGAGCGGTAAAAATAGCTTTCAAAAGAGAAATGAAAAAAACCAGCAATCCAAAGCGACACCAGCTTCCTCCTTCTCTTCACGGCTGCTCGTTGATTAGTCGTCGGTTCCTGGGCAAGGGTTTGGCCTAATGAGTGATGTGTTAGCTTCCAGAGAAGCTTGGGGTGGAAAGAAGCCTGACCCGGATAAGAAGGCCACCAGAGGCCTGTATCACAAATACCCAAACATGGCACATGTCTTGGACTGGACAATGACAGGATCATTTCCTCAGCTGGAGTTTGTGGTTTTTAAGCTACTGTTTCTCAGGTAGGAGTAATAAAAAAAAAATCATGATATACTCCCACCGAAAGACTGCCCTCAGTATTATCCTGACCTCTTTGCCTCTGATAGATGATTTTAAGGCTTGGCTTCCAAGCAGCGGCTCGTAACCCAATCTCAGACTCACACATACACAGGACTCTTTAGATTCTACCTTATCTGAGAATGCTCTAGGGGCCCTCCCAACCATAGCTTTTGTCCCCATCCCTCGGCAGTTAGGTGGCATGGTGGACATGAACTATGGACTTTGGAGTCAGGAGATTCAGAGCTTAAATCCTTCCTCAGACATTTACCAGCTGAGGTCTCTCTGAGCCTCAGTTTACCATAAAGAGGGAATAGTGATAGCATCGAGTTCACAGGGTTATTGTGAGGATCACAAGTGAAGTGTTTTGTAGATGTTAAAGCACAACAAAAATGTTAATTATTATTATATTTACTTCTGTGCAGACATGCCTTTTCCCCAACAGAACGTAAGTTCCTTGAGAAAGAGAATCAGTTCATTCGGTCTTTGTGTATCTCCAGTGCCTAGGACTATGCCTGGCATATAAGCGTCTAATAAGTGCTTGTTGAATTAAAATGAATCTTGAACTCCTCCTGAGAGGTGAGGGAGGGAAATCTATTGAACCCCATTCCACACAATAAGAGAATCAGAATAAAAGGATTTCAGAGAGGAGGGGGGCCTCAGAGGGGAACCATGGAGAGGAAGTCTCCCTGCAATGTGTCCAATGAGGGACCATTGGAGATTGGCCCAAAGACCTCCACTTGAGTTCAAATCCAGCCCCAGACACTTGCCAGTTGTGTGATTCTGGGCAATGCCATCACCCTCCACCTATCTCAGTTTCCTCATCTGCAAGATAAGCATAAGAACAGCACCTACCCGGCCAAGGCTGTTGTGGAGATAAAGTGAGGTCATATTTGTATGGTGCTACACAAGCTCCATTATCATTACTGCTGTTGCTATACCAACACTTCCCCAGACGGGAGAGGGATAGCTCCGGGAGGACTCTGATTATTAGGACATGTTTCCTGAAACGAGGCAGGAATCTGCCTACGGGCAACTTCTGCCCACTCACCACTTTGTTCTGCCATCTGGGTGCCAAGCAGGACCAGTCAAGGCCCTTGCCTACACAGCAGCCCTTCAAATACTTAAAGACCACCACCATGTAGGCCTTCTCTTCTGCAGGCTAAGTCTTTCTAGTTCCAATAGAGCTTCATTTGACATAGTCTTTAGTCCCTTCTCCATCCCAGTGACTCTGTTGGGGCCTGCCCTAGCTAGTCCACATCTTTCTTACAACATGGCACTCATATCTGGTCACAGAGGTGGTCACCCAAGGGCACAGCGGGACTGCCCCCTCCATTATTTGGGATACCGTACCCATATGAATGCAGGCCAAGGTCACATCAACTTCATTTGGACATCATGTTGCATTATTAACTTATATTGAACTTGTGGTCCATTAAAACTATCAGATTATCTGCACATGACTTACTGCCCAGCTATGCCTCTTCTGTCCCCTTATATGTGACAGGGCAGTGCTAGGGATTATGGAGGATTAAGAAATATATGGATGGAGTTTACAATCTAGCAAAGAGCTAAAACACAGACACAGTAACTGCAGCAAAACAACAACAAAAGAGTATTTTTAATGTCTATAAAGTCCTGACGAATTCCGTAGAAAGAGATCAGAGAAGGCTTGAATCAGGAATCTGAGATAGGCTTTGAGGGATGGAGTTTGACAAAGACAGAGAAGACAGGACATCCCAGGTATAGCAATGGCAAGAAGGGGGGAAAACTTACACCATGTTCAGGGCATGGTGAATACTACTTAGAATGCAGTGTATATAAAGGGAGTTAGCTGCTGGGAGTCAAGTTGTGGAAGGCTACTGAGTCTGTATTATGTTTGAGGGATACTGGCAAGCTACAGAAGCTTGACAAATAGTAAAGTGATATAAACAAACTATGCCTTAAAAGGAATAATCTGATACACATTTCTTTGTATCCTTTTTACATGAAGGCATGTTTCATTAGTGGTAGATACATTATTACTAAACTCTAGATGAATCTTGGAGGCCCCCACAATTCATGAAGGAAATTTATTTCATTCATTTTTATAGAGAGTCAGAGATCTGAATTGTTGGAGGGAATAATCATCCTGACCCAATCACAGAGCCCAGAAGTAATAGAGTCTTAACGTGGAAAAACTGAGTTACCAGAGGACCTCTGCCAAGGTTTAATGGATATGGGTCTAGAAGCCCAGGTCACCGGTCTAAATTCTGAGACAAATTAATACAAGCTAGGGCTGACATGCCAGCCATCATCACAAATCGTAGGAGGATACTGCATCCCCACACTGGGGGTGACTGAGTAAATTTCACCCTCCAGTGGCAAGACTAGCCCTTAGTCCGTGCTCACAACTCAGTGTTATTGTTATTTGCCTTCTCTCTCTCTCTCTCTCTCTCTCTCTCTCTCTCTCTCTCTCTCTCTCTCTCTCTCTCTCTCTCTCTCTCTCTCTCTCTCACACACACACACACACACACACACACATTAATGAGAAAAGCCTAGCTACAGAAATCTAACATGGAAGAAAGGTTTACCCTTCACTGGAGCAAATAAATATTTAAATGGATGTTTTTCTTCTCCTTCATTTATGCAACAGACAGGGACCTCATTTGAGAATCTTAACAGAAGTGGCTCCAGATTAGAGGGAGTTGAGGCTATTTATCCATTTCAAATATGAGCCTTGCTAATTAGATCATAATGGTACTCATTTATCACAGAAATCGGGAGCATAGATTGCATTGATCTATGATGATATTTACGGGCACAAAGAGCTTATCAACACAGGCTCAGCACTGATGACATCCATGTGCAACTGAAATACCCTTTGGAACCTTTAAACTCTCCCTAAACCCCATGATACTGTGATCCTGGCTGTGATGGTTGGAACCTGCATATTTCAATGTTTCTGGTTGAAGATACTGGATTTAGAGCTTGCTTTCCAAAACCTAGTCTTTTATTTTGCTCTAAAACATTCTGTTTGTCCAATGTGAAATGTTGGTGTTCTGCAAATTCGGTCAGGGGTTACCAGAGGCAAAATACATCTTGTGTGGTTTTGCTATTGGTGCCAGGTGGGTAAAAACTGAGCCATGAGCCCTTCAATGTAAGTATATGTTTGTCAAAGGGTTTCCTTCACAAAAAGGATGAGGCCTTGGAACTGCAGTAGCAGGTGAGCCATTAAAATAATAAGCACACAGAAATGCCAACTGAGAAAGAGAAGGCAGCTTCTCCTGGGCCGTCCTCAGTACCATGCATTAGTAGAAGTGAGCCCAGATCAGAAGTCAGGGGCCCCTCTTTGGTGGCCTCAGTTTTCTCATCTGTAATGGCAGCAGTAATAATAATGGCTGTTTATAATTTATGAAGCACTTTATACACACAGACTCACTTGAGCCTCAAAGCTCTGAAATGAGAAGCCTGCACTAGGTGCCCTTGGTGATCTAAGACTCCTGAGCACTCTCCTTGGTCCTGCCCCTCACTCATTTTGAGTAGATGTCTAAAATGATGAAGATGATGATGAAGAAGGAGATTTGTGTTTTTAATCACTGTAGGGAACTTCCAGAGATAGAAACTCTTTCCACCAATACCAAATAGTGACTCTTCTATAACTTATATAGGGTTTTAGAGTCTAGGGAACTGAGAGGTGTTTATCATCCACAATAAACATTTGTTAAATACCTACTATGTGTTGCAAATGCTGGATAATATGATCAAGAGGAACAGATCTTATTACTAAAAAAAATATTAAACGTATGAGAGCCTAATCCAGAGCTGTGGCTGAGAGCCTTACCCAACCAAGGTCCTGGAGCGTAATGAGGGACAATCCAGGAAAACACTCTGAAGGCTACTGCTCCTGGAGGCTAAGAGCTTGAAAAAAGGCTCCTCTGTAATTCACCTAGATCTCATTTAACAGAAAAGGATAAAACGCTTCACAACATGTTCCCAAGGACAAGGATGCACAATCTCTCAGTAAAGATTACCCCATACCCTTACTCTGATCTGAACAAAGAAGGTGCTGGTAGAGAGGAGCAAGCTAGAACACATCCCTTCTTTTCAGGACTGCCTCATCATTTATAAAGTACCTACTGGGTGTGTCAATGTGTGATAGGTTGAGCAGCAGAACCGATACTGGGTCTGGAGTCCAAGGACTGAGAGCTGGACAGGACCTCAGAGGTCATTGTTACAGGTGAGGAAACTGAGGCCCAGAGAAGCAGATTTGCTTGCTGAGGATCATACAGCTAGTAGTGTGTGTGTGTGTGGGGGGATGTGACATTAGTTCCTCCTGACTTTTAGCCTACATACAAATACACATAAAAATCTTCGATATATCAATAAGTATTAATAAGTACCTACTATGTGCCAGGCATTGTGCTAAGTGCTAGGGACATAAATACAAACTCCTCTGGGCTTCAGGGTCCTCATCTGTAAAATAAGGTATTTAGATAACAGAAGCACTGACCCAAAGCTGGAAGGAGGAGCAGAGGTCACCTGGGTCAACTTAATCATTTTGCATGAAAGGAAACTGAGGCCTAGGGAGATTAACTGATTTCTCCAAGATCACAAAGGTAATGGTAGAATATAAGATTTAAACCCTATTATGAACTGGGCCAACAGCAAGCCTTAGAACTAGGATTTTTGTTTTTAATTTTTAAAGTGGTGATAGATTCTAATTATCAGCGTGGTTCAGAAATAGCAGGTCTTCGTGAAATGTCTCTCTCCTTTTGGCTGGATCTATATACACACTGACAGTGCACCGCTCTCCCTCCAACCACACACACACATGCGCACACGCACGCACACACACACACGCACGCACACACACACGCACGCGCACACACACACACACACACACACACCCTTAAATAAAGCAATAGGAAGAAAGGAAGAGGGCAGAGACAAAGGAGTGCTGGCCATTCCCATTACCAGTCCTCTCAATCATCTCTTGGCGCTGGCCAAGCTAATGTATTTCCCAGGGCCCAGCAAGCCTGCAGTGTTTATCCACGGGGGACCACCTAAGAGTCTAGTCTCAGGTACTCATCCTCTTATAGTATAAATCAAAGGTTGTCAAGCTGAATGGAGGGATCTTTTGGTTAAGGGCAATCAGAGGATGAATGATTCAGGGAGGGAATAAGTGAATGAGGGAATTTGCTTTCACGATGGGAAGCAGTGGGCCAGGAAGAGATTCTGTTACTCTGGTTGAACATTCCTATTAAACAGTAAGTGAGGCCCATTTTCCAACCAGCTACTTCTGCAGAGGCTAACTGTTGGGCCCACGGAACAAAATGGAGAGGAGCCAGAGGTCACCTCGTCCAACTCTCATTTTACAGATTAGGAGACTGAGGTCTAGAGAGGCTATGTGACTTATCTAAGGTCACACAGTGGAATAAATGATAGGGCCAGGACTCAAGCCCACGTCCTCTGACTCCATGCTGCCTCTCCTCCTCTCTGTTCTCCCCACTCTTCCCTGAAAGTTAATGCCTTCCAGGAGGTGAACAGAATTATAGGATCATGGATTGGAGCTGGAAAGGACTTTAGAGGCCAATTTTTCCAAACTCCTCATTTTACAAATCAGGCAACTGAGGTTTGGATGGTATAAATAAGGGTCACACATTCACCTGAAAGAGAGATGATGAAGCCTCTTTCTTTCCTCTTGGTAGAGGAGTGGAATGTGGAATATCTTAGAGAAAGATGCTTTGCTTTGCTTTGTTACACGGGAGGGTTCAGTGGGGTATGGGTGGGTTCTACAGAAGATAGGACTGTGATATTTAAAACCCCCAAAGGCAGCAATAACACTTACTTAAAAATCAATAAGCCAAATATATTGAACCACATTAGTGCCAAGATCAGAGCAGCCGTGGGCTGCGGGGGTCTAGGGACACATGAGGGAAAGAGGATGATAATGGCTCAGTGTGAGCTTTAAGCAGCATTTATCACATGGCTTTACAGTTTGTAAAATGACTGGTATCTCCATGCAATTTTCAGTGGGAGGTGAAGGAGACTTGGCAAAGGAACTCTTCACCAGATTTTCTTCCTTCTTTTCTGCCTTCTGTTTTCCCTTAAAAACGGCTTGGCAACATTGTCGCTGGAGAGCTTAATATTAGGTTCTTATGAATTCTCACCCCGCCTGCGTCTGAGAGGGACACACCGTCCCAACTGCTAATGAAACAGCTTTCAGCTGCAATCTTCCAAAGGGATTATCGCCCAAAAGAACAGCAGCCCATGGTGCTCTTTGAAGCCACCTGTGAGTCTGGATTTTGCTTCCTTTCCTGACGCTGGTAAAATCCTCCACTACTTGGTCCATTTCAACAAAGGAATGGTTTTGAAGGAAAGGAAGGAGCCTGGAGGTGCTGAGCAGACACTAGATGGTGCTGCCACATATTTTAAACAAGGGTTTTGCCCAACCCTCAAGACTCAGGCAAAGGAAAAGACAGTGATGAGTTGGATGATCCCTCTCTTCTCAGCTGAGAGAGGAAGTTCTTAGGAGGCAGAGATAAAGTTTTCTGCAAGTTGCATTCGATTTACACATTTTGGTTATTCAACAAATATGTAGTACATCAATTCTCCCACTTGGGGGGACTGGACAAGTCCCTTCCCCAGTCTGTGCCTCAGTTTCCCCACCTGTAAAAAGGCTTGGATGATATAGTATCTAAAGTCCTTCCCAGCTCTAAAACTATGATTTGTAATCCTGTTATTTTAGTGGTGGAGTGGCAAGAGAACTGGGATGTAGCGTCAGGAGGACCTGGGTTTGGATCTCATCTTTTCTTGACCTTGGAGGCATTTCCTCATTTTCTTTCTCTGGGCCACAGCTACCTTTAGTTGTAACATGGGAGGTTTGGCCTCAGTCATCTCGACGATCTTTTTCAGGTCAAAATCACATGCTCCCATGACCTTAGAGATATGGAGTCCAAGACTCTCATTTTACAGAAGAGAAAACTGAGGCCCACAGAGGACTAGTGACCTGCTTAAGGCCATGCAGATAGAGGAATGGCTGGGACCAGTAACCAGATTTTCTGGTATCTGAATTCAGGGCTGATGTGGCCATGGGCCCCACACCAAGTAGAAAACTTGGTTTCTATGATATCCCCAGCACCTAGCGTAGTGTAGTCTGGCCAACTAAGGAATGCTTACTGATTAACTGATTGATCTCTAAGGCCTTGTCCAGCTCTTATAGTCTATGTTAATCAATAATTCAAGATTGGTTTTATGTACTCGTTTTAGGGGAGGGGGCTTTTCATCTTCTTTGGCCCCATGACAATTGTACAAATGTACCCAAGGTGCTATTAAGGTTGGAATTGAAACCGTAAATAATTCCATAGAATTAGAAGGTCTCTTTTGGCTCTAATATCTATGGTTAATCCAGGGGATGGGGGATGGGGTGGATTTAAAAACATTCTTACAAAAAAGCTAGTAATGGGCAATAATACAGCAAACTAAATTGTTCAGTAATGATTTACATTTAAATTAATTCATTTAAATGCACTAAGTATCATAACCTCATAGTCATAGGGCCATTTTTAAGCTATAATGAATAAGGTCAAAATAAAATCATGCTTTATTTACAGGCTCATAGAGTTATAGCTGAAAGAGACATCAGAGATTATAGAGCTTGGCCTCTTTATTTTATAGATGAGGAGATGAGAGGTCCAGAGGACAGATGACCCCTGGCTGAGTCAGGGTTCAAATCCAGTTCTCCTGACTCTGAATCAGCATATTTTCAACTGCATCTATTCATTTAATGGTCATTCAGACAAATATCACATTATGAGCAAGAAGTAGGGTTCCCCTCCCTACCGAAACCAGGGTGATATCCAAATAGCTCAACCTCCTTCATTAAACAGAACAGGCCTTTCTAACTTGCTTTTTGATCGTGGCAGAGATGCAACTTGGAATATTGGTACCTGTATTGTTTAAGGGGAAGGAAGGTTGATATTGGGAGCAGGGAGGGGTTGTGTGGCATGGTGGTCATGGAAGACAGATGATCATATGTACTGTCACACTAAAAGAGGAGGTGATCGGAACCTTACCCATGTGGGAAAAAGGCTACCATCATCACAGTGACAGTACTCTGAGGTGTGATTGGCTTTAGGGTAGGTATACTAAGTTGGTTAGCAAGGCCAAATGTGGGAACAGTGGTGGTTACAAGGAGGAATACTACCCTCCCTCTCCCTGCCCCCACCGCCCAACATGGGTCAAAGCTGTGTTTGCCCTGTGCTAGCTATAGCTCTGACCCATGGCTAGTCTCTTAACCTGTTCCTACTTCATCTGTTAAAGGCCCATTAATATGAGCCCTGAAATCGATCTCCAGGCAAAAACTCAGAAAACTGATACAACAGGGACTATGAACAGCTCTGCTACTTGGAAGGCAGTTATTACACAAATACAAAATATTATCATTCGACAAAAGCCTCAGTACCAACAACACATGCTATCTCCATCGATGTTTGTTGGCCAGAGTCTGGGTGGTTTTACCAGGGAGGATGCAGGAGGAACATTCCTCCTCCAGATTCCTTGGTGTGCTCTTTTCATCCCTCCTGCTGCCCCCAATCCCCAGCTCCCCCTTGGGCTCCACAGCTCCAGTTCTGCACTTGCAGCTGCTTACTGGGAAAGAGAGTCTTGGGGGAAAGTTCCAGGCTGGGTTTCCTAGCCCTGCAGTAAAGGTGAGTGTCACGTCAGGACTACTTCAGCTTCTCCTGACAGATGTTTGGCTACCAACTACTGTCATGGCTCATTTGGTGGTGTTGGTGGTACCTACAGTTGGGTTTCATATTTATTCTGTCTTTATTCCCCAGCCTTCAGATGATCTTGCTACAATGTAGGAAAAGGCTATTACAAGCACTAAACTGAGTGACCCAGGAAGCCAGAGCTTCCTCTTCCTTGATGACTGCCCCCACAAATGACCAATGACACCAATGACTGCAATGTGAATTTCCATCTGAGATATGCCCAGTACAACCCCAGCAACTTGGGCCAGGAAGAAGGGGAGAAAGCTATGGCAGTGGCCGGTGATTGTTCCAGGATGATGTGAGGTCAATACCAGTCCCTACATGGGGCAGGGTTAGGACATTTCTTTGCATGGCAGTGAACTCACTGCATAAATGAGAATTCATAAAAAATGTCCCCCTTTTTCCTGTCACTTGCCTACTCAAGACCTACAAGCCCCTACTTGCTGCCTATGAATTCTAGTCCAAATTATATTTGTCATTCAAGGCCTTTCCTTATCTTTTTTCACCTGATTTTTCCAAACCTATCTCATTAAATGTCCAATCAGACTGGTCAGCAAGCATCTCATAAGTGCTTACTTTGTGCTGGACGCTGGGCTAAACACTGGGAACACAAGAAAGGCAAAACCCAGTCCCTACCCTCAAGGGAAACCTTCTAATAGGGAAGATATATCAATAACTAGGTACCTGTAAGATAAGATGTACACAGAGTTAATGAAAGAGAATCTCCAAGAGAGAGATATTAGCCATCTGGGAGGGATCAGGAAAGGCATCCCAAAGAAGGTGGACTTAAGCTGAGTCTTGAAGGAAGCCAGAGAAGCCAAGAGGCAGATGTGATGAGGATGAGCTCATGCATCCCCCTTGCATGACGCAGAGCTATTATATGTATAGAGGGCTAGGAGATGGAGTGTAATGAGCAAGAAATGCAAGAAGGCCAATGTGGCTGGATCAAAGAGCACATGGCCAAGAGGACTCATGTGTATGAAGAATGGAAAAGTAGAAAGGAGCCAGGTTGTAGCGGGGCTTTAAATGTCAAGCAGAGTAACTTGTGTTTGATGTTGGAGATAAAAGGGAATCGTTCAAGATCATGGAGTGAGGGTGGAAATGGGGGATGACATGGTTAGACAAGTGCTTTGGGAGAATCATTTTGGCAGCCAAGTGGAGGATGAATTACACTAGGGAGAGACTCGAGGTAGGGACACCAGTGCAATAGTCTGGGTGAGAAGTGATGAGAGCCTATATCAGGGTGGTCTTTGTACGGGGGAAGGAGATGTACATGAGAGATATTGCAAAGATAGAAATGATAAGATTTGGCACCATATAGGATATATGGGTTGAGTAAGAATAAGAAGTTGAGGATGACATTGAGATTCATGGCATGCCCAATAGTAATAGGAAAGTTGGGGGAAAGAGGGATGATTTGGGGGAATAACATAATGAGTTCTGTTCTGGACATGTTGGGTTCAAGATGTCTATGGGACATTTAGTTCGTGATGTTCCAAAGGTACTTCTTGATGCAGGACTAAAGCCTGAGATAGAGATCTCATAGAGATCTCTGCTTTGAGATGATAATTGAGTCCATGGGAGTGAGACATAACAGACGGAGAGGAGAAGAGTGCCCAGGACAGAGCTTTGAGGGATACCTGTTGTTAGCAGGCATGACCTAGATGAAGACTCAACAAGAAAATAAGAAGGGACAGGCAGGTAGGGGGCAGTCCAGGAGAGAAGAGCTGCTGACCAGTCGTGTCAGAGGCTGCCAAGAGGTCAAGAATGATGAGGACTGAGAGAAAGTCATTAGATTTAGCAACTGAGCAATCGTCATTTTGGAGTTATAGTATCAGTTTGGGAGCCAGACAGCAGAGGGTTCAGAAGACAGTGAGAGGAGGAGAGTCCCTGGCTTTCTGGGGAGGAATTTCACTGAGAAGGGGAGGAATGATGTTGGACAACAGTTAGTGGGGATGGTCAGATTAAATGAGAGCTTTTATGAATGGAGGAGACATGAGTGTGCCTGGAGGCAAGAGGGAGGGAATGAGCCAGTAGATAGGGAGAGACTGGAGAATAGAGAGAGTGGGGATGAAAGCAAGGGCAAATCTATTGGAGAAGATGAGAGGGGATGGGATGCAGGGTACACATAGATGGATTTGTATGGCAAGGAGAAGGGACACCATTCCATCTTTTTGAATGGCTACCCATACCCATTCAGTATGTTTGTGCATGCTGTTTCCCTACTTGGAATGTCATTCTTGCCCTTCAACAATCAGTTCATACTCCCACCCTAGTAGAGTAGAAAGAAGACTGTCTTCAGAGTCAGAAGACCTAACTCCAAGAAGTAGTAGGTTTCCTCCCACTGGAAATCTTCATGCAAAGAAGACCAAAAAACATTTGTAAAGTAGGATGCAAAGATGGGTTTGTTTTGTTTTGTTTTTTTTCCCCAGGCACAGGAAAGACTAGAATTCAGTGGTGGGGAATCTGCAGCCTCAAGACCACATAGTTTGGATTCAGTCAAAGGACCTAACTTGAGGAACTAGAGGGCCACATGTGGCCCCACCCCTGCACCAGATTGTCGTTGGAGGGACCTTCCAACTCGGAACTTCTGCCATCAAGCCTAACAACCTTCATACAAAGCCATCCTAGGTGATTCTGGTCAACGTTGCTTCAAACACAGGCACTCAGTAGATAATTGCTGACTGACTGTTCGCACCAATTTTTCCCTTTTCTAACATCTTCTGCATTTTATTATCTGTACTACATAATTAGGCACATTATATACGCTCTTGTTCTCTAATTATTTCATGTCTCCTCCCTCAATTGGATTACAATTTCCTTGGGGGGCTCATAATCTTCTGATATCCCTTGTGTACCTCCCAGAGTGCCTGGCATCGTGTGGATGCTAAGCAGGTGCTCCAGACAGCCTGTTGTTCTTGCTTTAATAGCTCAGAGTCATCATAAAGAAGGCAGATGGATTCTGAAATGCTTTTACGGATGTGCCTTGGTTGGAATTATTTAAATTGGTTTTCCTCACAATAGGGTTTTACTTCCTGGAAAGGTACAGACGCTTGGGGGCAAGGGCAGTTCTTGCCCAATGCTTGGGAAGCAGATGGATATAATCACCACACTTGAAGGCAGATTTTCTTGTGTCAGTACCTGAACCCCCAAAGTCTGCTTCAAGAGCTTGAGGGAGCTAAGTTTTTCTCTCTTTCCATCAATACAGTAATGTCCAGGAAAAACAAAAGCCAAGTTTCTTCCCCAAATCATCATGGAGAGGAAAAGGAATTAATTTGCAACTTGCAAGTGTCATCTTTGTCTTTCTTTAGAATTTAATCCACTTTTAGTCTAAGTTCCTGTCTCTCGCCTGCTTTCTTTAGGAAGGAAGCCAATGAGTGGCTAGCACACTGCCGGTAGTGCTTCCAGGGCCTGACATGGTTTCCTGCAGACTCCTGGTGTTGGCACCTGGCGATTTCTGCCATCTATTTCTCATTCCTCCACTCAGCCACTTGAGACCCATGTTCTTGGGGGCTGGTGCATCTTACTGGTTACAAGCCTATATCTAGACAATATCTTGCCTGTTTCAATGGGGATGAGACCATTTGGTGAGAAAGGCACCTATTTTATGGTATGAGATATTTCTGGATCCATCCTGTCTGCTAATAGGTTAGTTTATGAACTGCTACCTCCCTCTCATATTGAATGAGAAAAGGATAAGAAAATGGTTTTTCCATCCCCTCTTCCTCTCAACTCATGCCAGTACAGGAGGACTATGGATAATGATTTTCCTCTGGGCAAATGAGAGGTCCAGACAAAGGAAAATTTGAGAAGGGAGGAGTCACATTCATCTAAGGGAGTCAGGGAGGGATTTCTGGAAGAGGTTACCTCTCAGTGAGGACTTGAAGGAAGGGAGCATAAGCTTCTAATATCCCTCTCTATTTGAAAGTCCCACCCTCCCTCTGCATCGGTGCCTAGAATTTTGATTGCTTGCAGAATAGTGGATAACAGGGCCATAGAGAAAGAGAAAGGGACCTCAGAGGTCAGTGAATCCAACTGCCTCATTTTATAGATGAGGAAAACTGAGAACCAGGTTAAGTGACCTGTCCAAGGTCATTCAAGTAGAAAGTAGAAAAGGTGAGATTTGAACCCAAATCCACTGACTGTAAATTCAGTTTTCTTTACTGGGGTCCAGTGAGAGACACTGGCCTTGGACTCAGGAGAGATGTAGGCCCAAATGGCAGAATGACTAGAACAATCACTTGGGGCAGCTAGGCGGTGCTGTGGCTTGGAGTCAGAGCACCTGAGTTCAGACCCAGCCTCAGACACTTAGCTGTGTGACCCTGGGCAAGTCACGTAACCTTATTTGCCTCAGTTTCCTCATCTATAGAATGAGCTGCAGAAGGAAATAGCAAACCATTCCAATATCTTTGCCAAGAAAACCCAAAATAGGGTCATGGAGAGTCAGACATGACTGACCACCAACAACAAAGAGCCATCACTTAGCTGTTTAGAACAGTTCATGGACCAACTTTGGTGGTCTGGTGGAGCTTATGGACCCCTTCTCTAAATAAGAATTTTTAAAAAACCATAATTGAAGGAAATCTTGAATTTCATTTACAGGTTAGTGAAAATAGAAATGTTATTTTTTTCCATCAAGTTCATGGATTCCCTGAGATCTCTCTGAAGACGTGGTTCATGACTCCAGGTTAAGAGCACCTAGCTAAGGGTCTTAGTTTTCTTATCTGTGGAATTATGAAATCGGTAATAACTATTCTTTGTCCTTACAAAATTCACAAAAGCTGATCTGTGAGAGGAACCTTGTAAGTTTCAAAAACAATGCGTTAAATGCCCATTGGTATTATTACCTGTGATTGGAATCACTGCATTTTACACCTGGAAGACCTTTAGAGAGCAGGTTCTTTGATACGCCATCTTCATCCTCTCTGCTCCACATGGCATTTTAAATATGCTTTCCAAATACAGCCTGCTTAGGCTCTGGCATTCTCCAGGACACCTTAAAAGCTCCAGCTCTTCCCTGGATGCAGCTCCCTGAGGCATTCGATCATCTTCTCCCAATGCAAGTGCCCTGCCCCGAAGCACTCCCTCCACCGCCTTGTCCTCCCTCCTATCTTTGTGTTATCTGAGGACTCTGTGCCCCTGACAGAGACACAGTTTCTTCCCTCCACAAACCAGGCCACGTGTGGCAAAGAGGCAGCAGGAAAGAGGGACAAGAGGGCTGCCCCTGGAGGCAGGTGAGAAGTGCCACAGTGCATAGGAAAGGGAGTCAAAGGATGGAGATTCAAATGAAGGTTTTGCCCTGTATGACTTCCAAAACTTGCGTGTGGGCACCTGCACTTGACTCCCGTCACCAAAACTTACCAACAGGGTGACCCTGGGCAAGTTGTTTGACCTCTGCCTGTCTCAGTTTCCTCATCTGCAAAATGGAGATTATTACTTTTATTGTTTAGTTATGTTCGACTCTTTGTGACTCCATGGACCATACTGTCCAAAGCTGGCAAAGAGACGGGAGGGGTTTGCCATTTCCTTCTTCAGCTCATTTTACAGATGAGGAAACTGAGGCAAATAAGGTAAGTGACTTGCTCAGAGTCACATCGCTAGTAAGTGTCTGAAGTTGGATTTGAACACAGGTCTTCCTAATTCCAATCCAGTGTTCTATCCACTGTACCACCTTGCTGCCCTATCTATTATATTTCTATATTCAGAAATCTATTCTCTATCATCCTAGAAAGAACTGGATTTTGGGTTTAGAGGTCTTGGGTTCAAATCCAGGTTGTAGTCCCATCCCCTATAGAAGTTAATACAACACTGGGCATAGAATAAATACCCCAGAAATACTGATTCATTGACATCTTTCATCTATCTCATGCTGGGTTTCGAAACACCAATCCTGATGATGAGCCCAGATCCCCATTGTCACCTTCTCTCCTGGGCTAACTATTGACATAAGCACTGATTGACTGTTTGCCTAGATACTGTACTACAAACAAACAGAAAATTAATTATTCATCTTTCGATTCCCATTCCGAGTTTAATTGCAAGCCATATAATTGTTTTACATTCTGAAATTCCTCATAAATATGCATTACTTTTAAATATGATTCTTTAACACAAATTAAAACTTAGGGCTTGATCGAGTCAGAGAGGAGGGTGGATGAGAAGCAACTTTCCTTGCCAAGTATGGAGACACAGAAGGCAAAGAAGTCTCTGTGTCTGTGCTCAACAGTTGGGGAAATGGTGGCCAAATGCCTCTGGAAGAGAGAGAAGACACACCTTTCCTGGAGACACTTAGAAGCCCCGAGCAGATGCCAGGGCCAATCCAAAGAATACAGAATTCACTTAGACTGGATGCTTCTGGCCCCAGGACAGAGGCAGCAATAGCTGAGGATGTGGGGTTGGCCTGGGAACAACCACACTCTTTTTTCAAATAAGCAGGCTATAAATTTTAGTTAAAAACAATCTCCCCCCCTAAAACCACATGTCCCTTTCTGGTGGGGCTTCTTCTCTCTCTACCCCCATCTCTCTTCCTTCCTTTAGAAAAACATTTTTTAAGGGCTATGAAGAAAACTGTGCTGGACTCTGGAGGAGCTCAAAGGATCAGAAATTATGACCTGAAAGAGGATCATGGAAGGTGGCTAGTGGCAACCTCTTTATTTTATATATTACAGGTTAAATAACTTAGCCAAAGTACAAAGATAGTAAGAGCCACATCCTGAATTTCAACCCAGAACCTCTAGACACAAAATCCTCTAAATTCACAGTATCATGTGACCTTCCTAATAAGAAAACTGAGTCCCAGACAGATTATGTAATTTGCCCAAGATGATACAAGAAGTAAGAGCCTGAGCCTGGATTTGAATTTGGTCCCCCGGACTCAAAAATACATCACTCACTTCTATCTCACCATGGTCAAAGCTTCCCATCCTTGTTGAGCACAAAGTTTGAAAAAGGAGAATAAGATCCAAACATAGACAACGATAATACAGGATGTTACATCACGAATACATCGGAAAGGTGTAAAACACAAAATGTAATTCAAATGACATTGATCTGAGAGGGAAGATTGCTGAATGAGTTAGAATTCCAGAATCTCATGGTTAGAAGTGACCAAAGTGGCCATCTAGTGCAACCCAAGCCTGGATGAGTATGCCCTCCTCCACCATCCCTGACAAGGAATCATTCAGGTTCTTCTTCTATGCATCTAGGGATATGGAATCCACCATCTCCCAAGGCAATCCCATTCCACTTTTGGGTAGCTCTACTACACAGAGTAGTGTGAAATGGCTTCCCTATCTCCCACACCACTGCTCCCAGCTCTGCCCTCTGTGGCCAAGAAGAGCAATTTTAATCTCTTCTGTGTGACCACCCTAGGGATAAGGGAAGGTAGCCTGGAGTAGGTGGCATAGGCAATAATCTTTAAAGGAATTCAATGGCTGAAGAAGGGGAAAGAGGACATTCCAGGCATAGAGTATAGAACTATTCCCCAGAAGCTCTGTCTAGTTTCTTCTTTTCAAAAAGGACAACATTCTCCCTTCCCACTTAGAGTACCTGCATATTGTGGCTGCCAGACTAGCTGACCGTTTCAGAAGACCCAGGTTTGAATTCTAGCTCTTCTAATCACTGTTTGACCTTGAGTAAGTTACTTCACTTGTCCGGGGTTCATTTTCATCATCTGTTTTGTGAAGGGGTTGTTAACCAAGTTAAAATATAGGAATATAAGGACACAATATAGCCATAAAATATAAAGAAGCCTCAGAAGATCTGTATGAACTGATGTGGAGGGAAGTAATCAGAGCAAGAACCATCTATATAACTTCATCAATACTGTATAAACCAACTCTGAAAGACTCAAGAACCCTGATAAACTCCATGACCAACCATGGCGAAGAAGACCCAGAAGGAAGAATGCTACCTGCTTCTTGACAGTGGACTTGGGATACAGAAGTAAACACTCCTTTTTTGGACATAGCCAATGCTAGAATTTGTTTTGACAATGTACATTTTGTAAATAACTGGGGTCTTTTTTTTCCAATTTGGGGTAGGGATAAGGGAGAGAAAGTGGATTTTTGTTTATTTTAAAAACATTTTAAAAATTAAAAATATTCATTTTGTTAAAAATAACAAAACGAATGGGTTCGACTAGCTGGCCTCTAAGGTTCCTTCTAGCTTTCTACTAACAATCTCTAACATCTAAAGTACACATGGGAGGAAGCAAAATTCCAGGATAGGGCCCCCAAACCAGTTCTTCTCTTTGTTGAGACAAAGAAATCTGATTTTCACCCATGTCATAATACTGGAATGCTCTAATTACATGTTTTAAATGACTTAATCCGTGGATGCCCCAAAGGCCTCACAACGTAGGCACTCTGTACTTTACAACTGTCTAGTGGTTTTTTTCCTCCCCACCTTCTAAGGGAATTACAGAAAAGGGGAAATTAAACACACAAGTATGGCAGAAACCATCAGGAAACAGGAGGGCACTCACAGGCTTACCACTGACCTCCCATTATCCAAGGCTGCCAGCTCATCAATTAGAGGTGTTAATGAGCCTCAAATGGCAAACAAAAACCAGGCTGATGGCACCCCAAAGACATTACTGATCCAAAGGAATAACTGGAATGAGGATCTCAGGACCATTCTGCTCTCTACCAGCCTGCTGGTCGGCCTGTCTCCCTACCATGACCCTCTCCTGGGATGCTCCTAAAATGAAGCAGGGAGGGGGTCAATGCAAAGGCTTTGGAGTAACTAAGATCTGAGCTTCACCCGAGGGCAGGTGTTCTCAACTAGCAGTCTGGTGAAACCAATGGACTCCTTAGAAGAATGCTTTGGAAATGTGTGAAATAAAACACATAGGATTACAAAGGTAACTAATTATATATTGAACTATAATGATCCAAATATATATATATATATATATATATATAATCTCCTCCAACAACCAAGTCCAAGGGCCCCAGATTAAGAATCTCCAGATTAGGGAAAGGGTATGACATCCTTGGGCAGGGCTTTTGTTTGAGAAGGAATGGTGAGGCAGAGGCTACCATGATGGAATGAGGAAAAGGTTTTTAGAGTCACAGATGTTGTCCTGGAAGGAATCTCAGAGATTATTTAGTGAAACCCCCTCATTTTCCAGATGAGGAAACTGAGGATAATTGTCATGCATCAGGCCATGCAAAGAGTTAACATCAGAAGGGGTGTTTGTACCCAGGTTCTCTGATCTCAGAGTTAGTTTTCCTGCCCATGTACCATGTTGGGTTTAGTTCATAAGGGAGCTTTAAATTATTTAAAATATGCTGGGGAACTGGAAAGTGGACCATCACCATCACCAGGCTGGACATCCTTATCTCGCATAAAGATTATCCTATGAGGAAGCATCGAAATGGTGGCTGATTGGAAGGAAGGAGAAGAGAGAGGGCGCCAAGCTCACAGGAATGGGAAGGAGGAAAGGAATGGACTAGAACAGAGTGGGTGTGACCAGGACTGTGTAGGGGACACAAATGGAATCCTGGGTCCTGGGAGCTGAGAAAGAACTGTTAGAAAGAACTGATGGAGATTGAAATCCTTCTGGTAAAAACGATAAACCAAAACAAAATCTGGAGACTTTGTCACCAGACAACAGCTTGGGAACTGCTGAGCAAACCTCACGAAAGGAGGCTGTGGTAAAAAAGACGAAATTGGATTCAGAGGCCCTGGGTTCAAATGCCACCTCTGATGTTTACTCCCTAGATGACTCTGGGCAAGTCATAATCTCCCTGGGTCTCATTTTCCTCATCTGTAAGATGAGGAGGTTGGACCAGGTGTCCTGTGAAGTCCCCTCTAGCCCTGAGACTACAGGAACACCCATTTTAGGGCTGGAAGGGATCCTGCAACCTATAGAGCCTTGCCCCTCCCACCTCATTTTACAGAGAGGGAAACTGAATCACAGAGTGATTACATGACCTGCCTAGGCTCACACAGCTAGTAACCTCTTGAGGTTGGCTCTGAACTGAGATCTTCCTCATCTCAAGTCCTATTCAGTATGCTAAAACACCTCTCTTACTAATATGTTTTTAAAAGTTTTATCCAAAAAAATACCCTATCTATGCAAATAAAGGGGGAGATTTTTCAAAGGAACATCTGGATGGGGATATTCAGGCTGCCTCAAGTGGATAGTCAGGTGCCTTAAAATGCCACCCAATCACTTAGTAGTTCCAAATTAACCTCATCTGTACCTTTCTCAGAAGGCTCCCAGAACATGACAGTATCATGCCAGCTGCTCTCCACAGTGATTAAGGCAGAAAAAGGGGGAGCTACCACCAATAGACGTCTCCCATCCCCCAGAACAGCAATACGAGGAAGGAAACTCTGATCCATATATCTTAAAATCATCCAACTGATTGCACATGTGGGAAGAGGCCACAGATATTTTAAAAAACCCTATAAGAATTACAATCATTTACTGTGACTCAATGGTAAGAATTTGCTGGACCACAAAGGTACTAAATCTATTTACTTTAAACACAGGAATTGAGTTTTGACAGTTGGTTGCCTGGCCCTGGAGCATGGTACATAATGAAGGTAAACTATATAATCCTAGAGCCATTTCAGCCCAGATGGAACAGTTAGACATAGAAGGAGGGAAAAGCTTTGTCAATAAGAAAGTTGAATTGGGAGGAAAAATTTCTGGGGATTATTTCTCATTGTCTAGCCTAAGGTCTTAGTTTCTTCATCTACGAAATGGATAGGATACCTGTCAATGTCTTTGGCATCCTAGTTACTGTTGACCTCAAATCAATACATCAGGGATTTGGGATTTTGTTGGTACAGCTGCTCCCAGTAGAGGTGTCCCCTCTATTAATGCAGCTAACACCTTGTCTTTCGCTTCCTCTTAGAGAGCCTGAGGCTCAGACGTTCTAAGCAACCTTGACCAAGGTACTGACTCTTAGAGAGCCTGAGGCTCAGATATCCTAAGCAACCTTGACCAAGGTACTGACTCTTAGAGAGCCTGAGGCTCAGATGACCTAAGCAACCTTGACCAAGGTACTGACTCTTAGAGAGCCCGAGGCTCAGACGTTCTAAGCAACCTTGACCAAGGTACTGACTCTTAGAGAGCCTGAGGCTCAGATATCCTAAGCAACCTTGACCAAGGTACTGACTCTTAGAGAGCCTGAGGCTCAGATGACCTAAGCAACCTTGACCAAGGCACTGACTCCTAAGTGCCAGCAGTGAGATCTGGGCCCTGTTGGTCCAGATGTCAAATCTAACATTCTACAGTGTTCCATATTCCCACATGGTCACAGAGACCACAAAGAACAAAAAAAACCAAACCCTAGACTTCAGTCTCACAGATAATGGAATTTTTCAGATGAACTAAAACTCAATTGGAATACAATTATATTTCTTACATATTCTCAGTTTCAGAGCAATCTTCCTCCTGTTCTACAATATTGGTGGAAATGCTCATTCTATTTAATGCTTGTTAAGTTCAGAACAAACATAAGCATAACATTTTGAGAAAAGGTCCTTATATGTAATATTCCATTTCCCATCCTCATATCTTTTGGAATGACCATCCCCAATGGCTGGAATGTATTCCCTCCTTTATTGTCCCTTCAAAGAATCTCGCTTTTCCTTCAGGATTTAGCTTAAGCTTCATCTTTTGCATCAAGCTTTTCCTGATTCCCTCAGTTGTGAGGGAATCTCCTTCCTATTTTATATAGGCATCTGGGTGGCACAGTGGATAGAGCGCAGGGCCTGGAATCAGGAAGACATGAATTCAAAATTCAGCTTCAGATACTTGCTAACTGTATGGATGTACAGATAGATAGAGAGATATACATACGTGTGTGTGCGCACACACAGACACACACACACAAACACATACACACCCTCATCATGAAGCAGTAGAAAGAGTGTCTAGTCTAGTGAAAAAGATACATTGGATAGGGACAGAGAACTGGGTCACTGATTTCACTACTATATGAGACTCCCGGATGAAGAAGCTCCCTCTACCAATGCAGGTTAGTACATCATCTGATATGTTTAGTGTTAGAGAATTCCTTAGAGTACTAGGAGGTTAAATGATTTAGTCATACATCGTATATATCAAAGGTGGAATTTGAACCCAGGGCTTCCTGGTCAGCTCCCAATCCACTTATACCCTGCTGTCTCTATATTAATGTGAGATCCTGGAGGAGAGGGACAGATCTCTGTTTTGTCTTTGTATTTTCTGCCTGTGGCAGAGTCTTCTGTAAAGGGACTACTTAATACAGGCTGACTGAATTGAATTTAGTTGTATAACCCTGGGTCAGTCACTTGCCTTTGCTTCAGTTTTCTCATCTGTGAAACAAGAAGTGTGGACTGAGAGAGTTCAGAGATTCCTGCCAGCGCTTAATCTGTGATTCTACAAGCATTTCTGTTCATATTTTGAGAGGGACATGGGGGGATTAAGGAAGAACAAGGGAGAAAGGAAACCAGGCAAAAATAATTAAGGATCCAGGCAACTTATGGCTTTCAAGGTGACAGGCTCCAGATAAATACATAAAGGGAAAGAAATCGAGTTTCCTTCTTCCAGCTGTTGTAATCAAGTCACTTAGACAATTATGCCAGCATACCCTTTATATAATTAAGCATTCCCTGACATTTTATGTGCAATTCCTCCCTCCCACCCCATTTTTTTTATTTAGTCTGCTTCTGACTGGGAAGGTCCAGCTGCTGACTACATTTTGGTCTGTGTTGACATACAATAATGTCAAGTTAAGCTTTATTTTACAATCTATGTAAATAATGAGTCAGAGGCAGATTCAATCAAAGGAAGTATTAACAGAGTCAGAGAGTGGCTCCCAGGCTTTGGAGCCTTGGAGAGCTCTTCAGCTGGCATGACTGGTGAAAGAGGTTACGTTACTCACTGCAAACTAGCTGGGTCTGCTGGACAGCAGTGTTTCCCCAGGCAGGGCTGAGAATGCTGGAGAGCTAACTTATCTCATGCCTCTGCTTTTTACCTTGAAGGCTGGTACAATCTTAAATATAACTCAGATATCATAGTGATGTGACCTTTTAGTGTGGTTATGGCAAAAGATGCTGAAGGTCTGGAGACAGCCAGGATTAATCAACTCATTAATATATGATCTCTACAAAAACTCTTTCTTTGCTGCTTGGACCCCACATCTCTTTCTCTGAAGTATGACATCTAGTGGATTTCCGCATAAGGCATAGCATCCGTTTGCCTCAGTTTCCTCATCTGTAAAATGGGTTGGAGAAGGAAATGGCAAACCACTCCAAAAGGGGTCTGGAGTCAGATAGAAATGACTAAAAAACAGCTCAACAACATCTGATAGATAGGAGATATCCATAAGAGGTCTAAGCTGCTAGAGACAGCCTTCCTAATACCTACAAAGCAGGAACAGCTCACCAGGGTATCCATCTCCTAATCATCAAGCCGTTCTATTTTTCTTGATTCAGTTTACTCTAATTTAAGTCATACCACTTAGATTCTTTTCTTAAGACTAGTGAAAAGCAGAGTGGCATAATAAAGAAATTACAAAAACTAGAATAAGGAAGACTTGGATTCAGATTCTTCCAGTTACATCATCTGTGCCTGTGAGTGAATCATGGAGCCACTCTGAGCCTCAGTTTCCTCCTCTATAAAAATAAAACAATACCTGCATACTTTATGCTACAGGGAGCATGAGAGCATGTAAAACAAGGGCACTGCAAACCTTAAAGCTTCGTAGAAATGTCACACGTTTATTATTAGTATGATCACTGCCCACTCTTGGCATGTCAGTTCTCTCCATGGATGCAGATTAACCACTTATCTGTAATATATATTCAATTTCCAATAGCCCTCTATTTAAGCAACCACTGTGTGTCAGGCACTGCGTGTAAAATACAAAGAAAAGAGGAAAAAAGGACGGAAGAGATAGAATTATCATTGAGTCGTCTGAGTCACGTCTGACTCTTCGTGACCCCATTTGGGGTTTTCTTGGCAGAGATACTGGAGTGGTTTGCCATTTTCTTCTCTAGTTCATTTTACAGATGAGGAACTGAGGCCAACAGAGTTAAGTGACTCACCCAGTGTCACACAGCTGGGAAGGGTCTGAGGTCAAATTTGAACTCTGGAAGAGGAATCTTCCTGATTTCAAGCCCAGAGCTCTATCCACCACACCACCTAGTTGTCCTCTTTTGTTTTTACTTCATGGTAATTTCTGGATAGTTGCCTTCCTCACACACAACTCCAGGGAACCTCCCCTTGTAATAAAGAAAACCAGTTAAATAAAACCCACTGTGTCTGACAGCATATTCGACATTCTACACCTGTAGTCCTCCACCTCTCAAACAAGAATGGGTGGCCCATTTCCTCATCTCTCCTCCAGGGTCAAGACTTTTCATTATAGTTACATGAATTAAGCTAGATTTTATTGTTCCCACTGACACCACTGTAGGCACTGTGCATACTTGTTCCCTGTCTCCTTTAGTTTACCCCCTTCCAGGGGTTCCTACATCTTTCCAAGTTCTCTCAATTTCTCAAGTGGATCATTTCTTGAGGCATAATAATATTCCACAGTGATGTAAGCTAATATTTAAAATAAGGAGAATAAAGAGATGGAAAACTGGAAAATTGTTCCTTAATGGACTTCAAAAGTCTCAAATTAACAAAACCCAAACCACCTAGGTCATGATCAGGAAAATGAAACAGAAATGAAGAAGGATGAGATGAAAAGCTTGCCCAAAATCACATCTCTCATCAGAGACAGAAGAAAAAAAGGACTTGAAGACTTCCCCTGACTAGGTGTGTTCAGACCATTAGATCAGAGGAAAAAGAATACAGCCCAGGCATATCCTCTTAAAATTATTCTTTTCCAGGAAAATTCATAAGAGCTATTATGAGCTATTACCACCCAAATTTCTCTCTATTATGCCTAATTCTCATCTGAATTTCTATGTTACTGAGGGATGGGGTTTTTGAGGTTTAATTAGACTCACAATTACCCCCCAAATTCTCATTTTGAACTGGAAAGCTCTCTATAAATGAAAGCTATTATTATTTTGGGTGAGTATTATAGTCTATTCCTCTAAGCAATAATTTATCAGAGTCCTGAGCAGGGGATCAGAAACTGAGAGGTTGCTTCCTTTATCCCTGCCCACCAGGAAGCTCCAGCCCCAGCTGGGCAAACAGGCACCTGGAGAAAACAGACAACCCAGGTAAACCCCAGACTAGAGGAACAGCCCAGAATCCTTAATACAGTTCAACAGACAGACCCTCATTAAGCATCTAAATGTCTCCCTGCCATAGAAACTGCTTAGAGCCTAGCAGGGGAGATAAGACATGTATACCAATTAATTGAGTTTTCTCATCTGTAAAATTGGAGAGTTGGGCTCCAGGAACCCTTCTGGCTTGAAATCCAGGGAGTCTCCCATTTACCAGAAGGTCTCTTTCCCATGACAGCCTGACCATTGTCCGTTTCCTTGAAATTCAGGGCATTTTGGGAAATAACAGGAGCTTATGATCTGTGTTTGGGTAGGGACTGGATTAGATGATGATGCTTGAGGTCAAGACTGGATTCTGATGCATACTGCCTTGTGTGACCTTGGGAAAGTCACTCCACTCTGTGTCCCAGGAAATGCTATAATAACATTAAAAATAACAATGATTTTGTTGTTTAGTTGTTTCAGTCACATCTGACTCTTCATGACCCCATCTGGGGTTTTCTTGGCAGAGATACTAGAGTGGTTTGCCATTTCCCTCTTCAGATCATTTTACAGATGAGGAAACTGAGGTAAATGGGATTAAGTGACTTGCCCAGAGTCACACTCTGGTAGTAAGTGTGTGAAGCTGGATTTGAACTCATGTCTTTCTGACTCCAAGTCAAATCCTCTACACACTGCACCAGATAGCTGCCAAAAGACTATACATTCAGGGGATTTAGAGCTGGGAGGAGCTTTGGAGGCCAAGGGTAGGCAGTTGCTGATTGGCAGTGGCAGAGGAATGCTCCTCACTGGGAGTCATTCATAACAATGAATTCATAGTTCCAGACCAAAAATAAAGTATTTACTGAATGAACATTCATTAAGCATTTACTGCGTGCCAAGCACTGGCATTGCTGTAATGACTGGCATGTATCAAGCATGTTAATCAAGCAAAATTGCTATGAGATTAGGAAATCTGAAAACTCCTGGTGCTTGAGTGTGTTATGGGAAATGAGCAGAGGAGCTGATTATCTGTGCACTCCTGATCCTTCTGGAGATATTAAAGATATTGGGAAACATCCCCAAATCCTACTCTATGAGCTAGGTACTACAGAAATCATCACCTTCTGTTTCTAGATGAAAAAAGTGGGGCCAACAAGAATTTAAGTACTTGTCCAGGGTCACATAGCCAGCAAGAGAAGAACTGGAACCCAGGTAAGTCAGGACTTGAAGAAATTAATTCAGACTCTTCACTGGAAGATAAAATACTGAAGTGAAAGTACTTTGGCCACAGAATGACAAGGACTCATTGGAAAAGACTCTGGTGTTGGGAAAGATTTAAAGGCAAAAGGAGAAGACATGGCAGAGGATGAAATGGGAAGATGGTGTCATGGAAACAATGACTTCAGGAGATGGTGGAGGATGGAAGGGTGAGGCGTGCTATGGCTGAACAACTGGACAACAATAAGAAATTATACCTGAAGGGTGACTGTGGGAGACAAGGCTATGGTGATGATAAGGATGATGATGGTGATGATGATGGTGATAGCGATGGTGATGAGGATGTTGGTAAAGTCATTTTCTCATAATAACTGACACTGTGGAGCCGAGAAAAT